>NW_027633428.1:0-43557 GCF_053919585.1 Euprymna scolopes
ATCCCTTTCAATCACAGCATTAGTTTGCTTCCAATAATTAACTCTAGTTCTAATATTATTATAGGGATCATTTTTGTTTACCATAAAAAAACTGTTGGAGGTTGTACACACATGCACGCACACACACACACACACACACACACACACACACACACACATACATATATATATATATTTGCTCCCCTATGAGTGGAGCATTCTGACAAAGAAGGTAATGATTTTCACATATTTAAGACAATACGCTTTCATAAAAAGAACTACTTTGTTTAAATGTTTCTTATACAAATAAATAAATCGCTTTGTTTATATATGATATAATTTTCCCCATTACTCCTGCCAGTTTTGTTTAGTTTAATACATAAGAACCAGACACCAACCCCTTGAGTCCTGATTTTAAATCTTGCTGGTCCTAGCCACACTGATGAGTCATAACATTGACGAAACATGTGCCGATGGATGAAAATATTTTATAGCATTATGACATTTGGTATGCAGCCACTAAATGTAAGGGATATCTTTAGCTTAATTTAGTTTTTTGTGAAGTGCGTAAAAAAATTCAGATTTTTAATTATATTTAATAGACATCAATTTATAAATATTTCCAAAATTTCAGTTTCTTTAGAATATTTTAGAGTTTTCAGGGAAGGGAGGGGATTGTCATAAATGGGAAAAAATTTCTCACTTGAAAATTAAGTATTTCAGATTTGCATTAAATTTGATCCATAGTTATTATATACCAATTAAACATGATTTCCTGAATTTCAATTTCTTCTTAAAATCCCTTAAGCTTAAGCTATAAATTTTAGACACTTTGTAGAATCAAAATAATGTAATGGGTTTCGATAAAAATTAGAATAAGGATTCTAGATATAAGGGTTAGTATCATTATATTATATGTTGATTTTACATAAGTGATGCAAACCCATTCCATTCAGGGATTTATTTTCATCTGACCTGGGGTTCTAGTATGTAAAATTTACAAATAAAATGTAACATTCTATATTTCAAAATAATTATTTTCAAAACAAATTTTCTCATGCACAAATAAAATGTAACATTCAGTTTAGAATATTTTGAAATGGAAGGAATGTATTTTCAACAGTAATCTGTAATATGTTTATACAGTCGCATGTACATAATTAATTTCTAAACTAATTAATAAATTATTATGAGTTTGAGAATACAGCTACTGGGCGTAAGGAGTTGAAATGTGTATTATATTTAATTTTATGTAGAGGGGATAAAAAGAGATGAAAGCCTTTCATGAAAATTCAGATACCTCAAAATTTTAGGATATTAAAATTTCACAAAAATCAGAGGCATCTGAATGTTCAAATATGGCTTCCTCCTGCTTTTTACAATTGAACTAACCATATTATAGCCCCTTATGCCTAGAACCTGTTTTAAAATTCATAATAATTATTAGTTTAGGAGTAAAATAAAATACATACAACTACACGGTAACCAAAAAAGTTCTGTCCTTTTTCTGAAAGAAAAAAAAAGAATGCTTCAAAGTATGTGTTACTTATATTTTGTCTTCAAATTAATCATCATCAGCATCCATCACCTGCCAATTTGTCTCCAGTTATTCAATCCTCTTGCAGTAAAACACGCGCATTTTTGGATGCAAAGAAGTCAGAGAGGGCTTAGCACAAGTCTGTTTCATTAGGGAAGGATTTCCCACAAAGATTTTCCAGGGAGTGAAAATCAGATGGCACAAGGTCAGGTGAATAAGGTGGATGGTACAAAGCCTCCCACCCAAGTTACTGTATGGTATCCCTGACCACTTGTATGGCATGCAGCCTGCCGTTGTCATGGAGGAAAAGCAGACATTTGCAATTCACCTGTGTTGGCTTTTTCTTTTAACATAATACATTTTAATTACTGCAAGTATAGGTCTCCAGTAACTATTTGGCTCAGTAGCAGTTCATAATGAATCAATTAATGACCTGTCCATCAGACACAAAGCATAATCTTACATTAGTGCATAGATGGTTTACGGTGTGAGGAGACAACTAATGTATGGAATGCTTAGGAGTTTCATGCAGAACCCACTTTTTATCACTGGTAATCAGTTGAATCAGGATGTGGTTTGGTGGCGAAATACACCGACTGCCACTCATTGTTCTGTGTGGACCTTCAACAGCGTTTGCGGAACCCACTTGCTTAGTTTGTAAGTCTTACTTAATTGTTTCATCATTAACACTGAACTATCTTGCATGTTCACCACACGTTCGACTGTCATTCAAGATCTGTGATCATTCACTATGAGACTCATTATGGAGGGACAGATCTCCCGATTTGAATTTTTGAAAACATACCTTACAGTATGTTCATCCACAGCACTATCCCCAAATATCTGACATATGTGGCAACTTGATGCAGCTACTGATAAGCCCATATTGAAGCTATAAAGCAAATAGCCCAAACGAGATTGCTAGAGACTGTCATCCTTCTCACAGTTGTCTTATAACTGACAACCAGGCATGGTGGGCATGTTTTTATAATGTGTAATATTCCTACTTTTAGCTGTCCGAATCTGAAAACCATTGTTATACATATTTCATATATATTTCAACGGTATACGGCATAATCGCGTTGACACACCGGTTCTCGTCAGATCACCAAAGTTAAGGAACATTGAGCCTGGTTAGTATCAGATGGGTGACCATTTGGGAATTCTAGGCGCTGTATATGATCTCCGCTTATATCCGCATTTGTTTCCAGTCGTCCTGTAATTCACTTGCCACTGGTATTTAACAATGTCGACTCAGGAGAGGTGTGGTTGGAGATTGCGCACCTCCTGCCACAAAAATCTCACGCAGGCAACCCTTCATGGGTATCCTTAGTCTGCCCAAGACTGAAGGAGCCTGTATATATATTTCAACTTCATTCAATGGCTAATCAAAAAACAGACAGAACTTTCTTAGGTTAGTTGGTATATAAGTTGAATTAAAGCGTTTTTTTTTTTTTTTGTGTAAGTGGTAAAACATAAATATGAAGAAATGATTTGGATGAAAACGATTCTGTGTCTATCAACAATTATAATTATTTATTATATAAATAATACTGAAAAGGAATTATGATTGGAATATAGCCTACATTTAGACCTTTTATGCTAATTAGACTAGAAATGAAACCTGTACATTCAATAGCTAATTTTACATTTATAGAAATACACGCACACAGGATTGGTGTGACTTTACCTCAATATTCCAAATAATGATTGTAGCATCATCGGCCGCAGAAGCAAACCTTGAAAGAAAAAAAAAAGAATATTTTTAAGAAGCCATGGAATTGCATAATAATTCATAACAATAAAAGACAGTGTTCAAGTTAGATTATTTATGTTCATATCTACACCGTACCTTAAGGAAAGCCGCAAATTAGCACTTCCTGTTGGGTATGAGTTTGTTTCGGAAAGGAGATTAATACATCATTTAGACTTTCAAATCGTACAGGTTTGTCTGCAAGATATCTTCTTTATTCTGAAAATTATTTGTGTCAGTTTGTATAATGCATTTACTGGACAAACAACAACTGCATAACTAAAACAATTGAAGAAAATTGAACAATTGAAATAAAGAAATGCAATTATTCTCAAATGCAACTGTTTTAAACCAACTATGTCAACCTTTAGATGTCACTTCCCATTGAGCAAACTATCTACAACATGTCAACAAGAGATGAACAGTTTTTTCTGTCAACTAGAAGGTTATGAACCAGATGATGGGGGATTAAAAAACTCAAGCACAAGCGCATTTTAACTTATCAAAAGTATTTTTTTGTTTTCATTTTCAGAAGAGTTATACTAGCAGAAAGGGAAGACTATCCAAAATTAATACTTGTTTAATTGATAGAATACTTTATCCAAAAATGGACACAAATAAACTTAATTTAGAAGAGATTTTTTCATCTTTCATCAGATCAAAAAATAATATTGATTTTTTTTTACAGGCCCACTGATTACTGTTGAAAATGCATTCCTTCCATTTCATAATATTCTAAACTGAATGTTACATTTTATTTGTGCATAAAAAAATTTGTTTAGAAAACAATTATTTTGAAATATAGAATGTTACATTTTATTTGTAAATTTTAAATATAATTTATTTTGAAATATTGTTGCTAAATTTTTAACAATCTTAATAAAATTCAATGTCTTGTGTATTTATTCTTTTGCGGACTGTTGTTTGTTCTAATCTTCATAGTTGTTGTTGCATCATGTTTCGGCCAGCTCAGCCTCTGGCCTTCTTCAGAGGATAAATTGGCCAAAATGTGGTGAACAACAACTATAAAGATGAGGATAACAGTCCGCGAAAGAATGAATACACAAATTATGAAGACTCATCTCAAAGGATTGAAAAAAAAAGTTTTGTTATTTAATGTTTTCTGTTGTGATACTTTATTACTCTATTGGATCATCTTATCTTTTCGGAGTCACCATTTATCAAGGCCCAGAGGCCACTCGAGGATAAGAGTTAATGGGTGTACAGTAGTCAATGGGATAATATTGTAGTAATCATTACTAGTAGAAATTTGGTAAATTGAATTATTTAAGGGGATGACTCATCAAGAACTTGTTTATGTTGGACTTGAAGACGACCATATTGTAGTCAGCTGGAAAGCAGAAAAACAGAACAGAGTTCCACAGGTGTATAGTTCTAAGAAAGAAGCTTTTTTCATGGAATCTACGTTTAGGTTTAGATACAGATAATGAGTGGGTGAAATTATTGATAGTGTTTTCAACTTTTTGGATTTTCACTGGTATAATTCTTCCAAAATTGAAAACAAAACGAAATTACTCTGATGAGTTAAAGTGCACTTGTGACAAAGACTCCCCACAATTTTACAGTTTGGGTTGCCTCTTCAACTTCTATTCAAAGAAAAACACATACTCTTTTTCTCTCTCTCTTCTTTCTTCTCCTTTTTCCCTTTGATCTTTGTTCTATTCCCATTTTCTGTTCTCCCTTGTTTCCAAGGGGACTTCATTTTACAACAGTAGTCCTTCAAATTACATTTGTCAACTGACCTTGTTCAAATAAACTGACCTTGTTCAAATAAAGTTGAAAAAAAAAAAAATAAAATAAAAAATGTAAAAAGGTGATGGACAAAAAATGCCACTCATTAAAGCATTAATTAAATTCACAATTCCTTTCTACAATCAAACCTTATTTTGTACAAATAAACTTCAGTCTATAACTGGCTTGTCCATCAAGTTTCAATTATAAATGTCCAACTGCTACATTATCTAACCTATCAGGAGAAGTCTAATGTCACACAAGTCACAAACAAATAAAATATGTGGATGTTCAGAAACATACCTCGCATCTCCTACGTTCAACTACAGAAATCCTTCGTAACTGTGGCAGTCATTTTAAAATCATGTCCAGAGGTAAATTCGCTCTGGAATTAAATATTTAATTGGATACAACAACACAAAGAAAAGAGAAGTTCAAAGGAAGAACCTTTTATTGAACTGTGATCATTACCTTCTCTTGCTTTTGATCACAGTTCTTTTGGACTGTTGGTTCCTTAATTTATCGTTGATGTTAAGATATTCTCTGCTCATCGTGTGCGCTTAAAAAACTTCAAACTGACTACCTACCTCTCTCACTCACTCTCTCTTTGAGCCATGTGATGTCACACCTGCTCCTGATGTTGAGCATACATTTGAGGGAAGGCTTGCTGACCCCTATGACCCTGATATAGCGCGTGAACATCACCCAAGACTCCAAATCATTAGACTTTAACCGCCCCCACCCATATGATATGCTCCAAAAGTGCATCAGGATTGTTTTAAAAGATATTATCTGGAGGGTTAAATCCAATAAGTGTGAATCCCATTCAGGATTATATCTCTTGCTGATGAGACAATCACCAAAGTGTCTGCAATGGTCACTAAATGGACGTTTTTATATATTCTTCTTCTTCTTCTTCTTCTTCTTATTATTATTATTATTATTATTATTATTATTATTACTAGCAGGGGGTGGAGTGGCTTTGCCTAGGTGTAAAATAAAATATGATGTTTTAATTTGTCCAGATTTCGTAAATATTATTATAGGATCGTGATTTCAAAAGTAAAAAAAAAAAAAGTGTTTAGGTGCCATCAGCTAGAATTGAAACCAAAACTGTAGCATTCAAAGCTGGTGATGTTACAACTGTACACACGTGACATGCATATGAACCAATTAAAAATTAAAAATAAACTAAGATGAATATACAAAATGTTTAATGATTTTTTCACAATTTTGACCCATTTTTGACCCCTTAAAAACAATTTTAACCGACTAAAGACGCATAAAAGAACAACCTGTAAAAACTTCAATCATTTGAGGCAACTTTTAGTTTCGGGGGAGATAGAGTTTGAAAATATGGAGATAGACAGACAGACTGACAGACAGACAGACATATAGCAGTTTATATATTAGATTATTAGGTAATTTTTTCATATATTTAACAAATGGAGCAGTTTTGATAATTTGATAATTAACACTTGTTTTTTTTTTTTTATTAGTTTGTGCTGCCCTTATTTACTGCAAACCTTGTGACTCAAACAAGAACCAAATAGTGTTCCCTTTCTTATTTGAATTACTGCTGATGGAGAGGCAAAAAGGTAATTATGATTTTCCCTTTTGTGAATTTGTCCATTTTCTCTTTTTGTCTATTTTTCCATCGAAATATCTTGTTCCTTTTTTTTTTAAAATGTTATCTATTTCTTTATTTCTTGTAGTTTTCAAGTTTTCAAAGTGATTATTGAATAAAATTGATAACATCAGTATGAAGTGTCAACTCCTTTTTCTTCCAAGACTGGCAAATAGTTACAGTATCCTCCCATATCTCTGAATGGATTATAAGACCAGAACTGTTGGATATTCATGATTGAAACTTGATTGACAAGTCAGGCAAACTGTTAACGACTGCGAATATTAGTAACAATTCCACTGGTGACGATGTACTTTGAAAGAAACAACAAAACAGACAGAAGAACAAACCTTTTACTGTCAAGTTTAGCAAGTTTACGGACAATGTCGCTGTGTCCATTCAGCAGGCGTATTTCAGTGTAGAGATTAAATGGCTGCCCTTCTTCCACAACATCCGGCGTATCCTAAAAAGACAAAAACACAAAATCATTAGATAGTTCAATCTGAAAATTGATGAGTTAAAATCATCAAATTCAGTTTAACATGCATTTTTTATACTGAAATGTGTTGGATAATATTTTTGAAATTGACTTCTAAACTAACTAATCGAGCAACATGGGAGGATGGACTTGTGAGATATCTATCTCACAAGTCCATCCTCCCATGTTTTTCTTTCATCTTCCCCTGAAAATGCATTGAACTTACTACCTCAGCCGATCCAAATATAACCCAAGAACTCTCATCTATTCTTTAAACATGGCCATACCATTGGAGCCTCCTACTCTGCACACATCTCTTTGTACTGTCCAGATTTAATCTTCCTCTGAAGTCATCAGATCTAAGCTTGCCTTCACAACTCACATTGCACACTCATCTTATCATTCTCATCTCATTTATCTCCATGCAATGCATGTCCTCAACCCTCCCCGGTCAGTTTTCACTTCCATGCTAGGACAACGGCATATTCTTTTCATTGTTTTGACTCTCGAGTGTGTATCCGTTGATATCTTATACGTTTTTATATAGAGTGACGTGATTCTCGGTTGATTAACTGTGTCTAACTGTGTCGGATATATACTCGAGAGTCATGACAATGAAAAGAATGTGCTGTTGTCATAGCTCTAATCATGACACTGCGTTACACATGTCTGATGTATCAAATCTATTGTTATTAAGCACAAATATATTTCTGTGAGTTTTTTTTTTTTCAAAAGTAAAATAATTAAGTTTATTAATGACTAGTCTATAAATAGATGGAAAATATGAAGAGTAAAAAGTTAATTTTGGGTTTAATTTTTGCGGCCTTGTAACTTTAGCTTCCCTTATTTTGTCTATTAGTTCTCACAATCCATGAGTGATGTCTCTGACAAAGGAGGAATAATTACTGTTTTTTTTAATCTATGCATGTAATATTTATTGTTGGTCAGTTTTTGGCCATGACATGGTATTTTCTTTTAGCTCAAGTGGCTTTATGCCTTGTCTGAAGCAGTTTCCATTAAAATAGAAATAAAGTAAATAAATGAGAGGACTTGAAACCAACTTTCCCTTTCCATAGTCTGTTTCTGGATCCATTGCTACTTAGTCTCTAAATGGATTAGTTTTCTTTGAAAATGAAACTTATTTTACATCCAGAAGTAGAAGGGCTTTTCATGACTGTAGAATGATGGCGTTTCTTCCCTTTCCTGAAGAGGAAGTAGAGAAAAAAAAAACCCTGCAAACCTTGAAATTGATTGGCTACCTCATTCTATTAGACAGGAAGGGTCAAATTTAATATTATTCATACAAAAGTATAGAAGGGGAGATTTATTAAAATTTGAGGAAATTATTTGTATGAAAACATTTTTCTGTAGGCCCTTGAAAGACAGTCCTCGAACAAAGTGTTTAATATGCCTAATTTAAAAGCACAAATGAAACATGAAACATGATACATGATTCCTGCTTTAAAAATTTAATTATCAGCAGCAGCAGCAGCAGCAATAATCATCATCATCATCATCATCATCATCATCCTGATTTCATTTAATAACATCTCCCTGAAAAGAAGACTCTCCCACAATCCCAACTCCAAACCAGGAGCTTCAAAGACCAAAGGTTTTCCTAAGGCTATTTGTGGTACCTACAATAGCAGAGGTTTGAAGGCCACCCAAAACATTGAGGATTCATAGTTTTTTTTCAAATGTTGTTCCAGACGAATTGATAGTACACCTAGTGTACCAACTACCACCGCCTTTGACTTTCTATCCAAATTTAACTCCCTTTCTTATCTCTTCAATTCTGCCAATGTCTTTCTGTCACCATTTAATACTTTCAAGCCGACCTAATAATAATAATAATAATAATAATAATAATAATAATAATAACAACAACGACTGTGTGGGGAAAGCACTACACTGAGAACTCTGTATACAATTGCACTACAAGCATGCAAACAAATGGTACAAACACAAACTGGAGACAATACTGGAAAAAGATAACCACAAAATTCTCTTGGACATGAAAGTACAAAGAGATAAACTCTTTCAAGTAAAGGCAACCGCACATTACAATAATTAGTAAGAAGGAAAGAAATTCTAGATTTTGCAGTCCCGCAGACCATAGGGTGAAAATGAAGTTAATGGAAAAACAAATACAAGGAAGTTGCTAAAAGACTGAAAGGAATATAGAACATGAAGAAAATCAATATAATACCAATAACTGTAAAAGCACTAGGAACAGCCCCCCCCCCAAAAAAAAACTGGAAAAAAGACTAAGAGAAATTGGAATCAAAGGGAAGTCTGAGACTATACAGCGGTTGGTAATGCTGCAAACATCAATCCACGGAAACTGAAACTGCAAGAAATCTAAAACGGCTTTCTTTTCCTCCCAAAATGGTCATGAAGTTTCAAGAAAGAAAGAAAGATTCAGAAGGGAAAGCACTAACCAGACTTCTATTGGATGAGTACAAAGAGTACTGGGATCTTGTGGAGGGTTATTGACACCTAATTTCCAGTGAAGACCAATGGCCATTGCCAGTGAGAAATCAATGGTAAGCAACTATTGTGATAATGAAAAATTCGAAGCAATAGGAACAATCGCAAAAAACTTCAAAAAGAAGAATGGTAATAACTGGAATCAGGGGGAAGGCTGAGAAGATACAACGGATAGCAATAATGAAAATGGCTGAGACTAATCCACATGAGCTGCAAACACTAGCCGGCCATATAGAAACTGCAGCAGAAGTAGAACAAAAAGATAAACACCACATAAAACCAAGCAAACTGAAACTGCAAAATTGTAAGTTTATTACCCCCCCCCCCCCAAAAAAATGTGTCAATATTGACTGGCACGACACCAAACAGTCGAGAAGGGCTGAGGAGATGGGAAGACCAAGGATCTTCACTAGATAAGTGTGAAGAGGACTGGCATCTTGGGGAGGCTTATTACCACCCAAATTCCAGTGATGGCCAATGATCATTGCCGGTGAAAAGTCAATGGCATGTGGTTGTTGTGATAATGCAAATTCATTTGCAAAAATTATTGAAAGAAGTAGAGAGTACTAAAAATCTAGGAAGACTTATTGTCACCTAGACTCCAGGGAACACCACTGGTTATTATCAGTGAGTAATCTCTGAAGATGGCCTGTGTGAGAACTCCTAGCGAGTAGTAATTATAATAAAAACCAAAAAAAAATAAGAAAAAAAACTATTTTTGATTTGGTGAAAATTATCAATTTTGTTTAAGGTTGATAATTTCTGCTTGGATTATTCGGAATGCTATTCTCATACTGGTTGATATTTTCAGTTGATACATTTTCTGATATATATAAAAAAAAATATTTTTTTTTTAATCGCTCCAGACAAGGCATGAAGCTACTTTATGTGAGGAGTTAAAAAAAAACAAAACAAGAAACAAAAAAATCACTTCAAGGTAAAAACTAGTCAACGATAAGGGTTAGATTGATAGATTCTGACTCAGAAAATAATTTCACCCCTCTGTCGAAAAGATCGCTCTCGGAATTTTAGAACTAAAGGACAAAATAAGGAAAACAAGAGTTACAAGGTTGCCGAAAGCAAATCCAAGGTCTACTTTCTACTTTCCTAAAATCACCTCTTCATGAACCTTGGTTTTACTTTTGGCAGCATTGTAACTGTTTATTCCCTTATTTTGTCCTTTACTCCTCACATTCCGTGAGCGATTTTTCTAACAAAGTGAAAGAATTATTGTTTTCCAAGTTGGAATTTATCCATCATTAGCTAGTTTTAGACTTTTTTTAGCTTCTTAGATCAAGTGGTTTCATGCCTTGTCTGGAGAGATTCCTATAGAAATAAAAAAAAACAAATCTTTAGAATTGAGAGTTAATCAATGTAGTGGATCCGTTGCGTTATGGTTAATATCAGTTCTAAATCAGTTCACATGCTTACACATGACCCTACCTTATTACCAGTCTGACCTACATTTGGTGCTGATGCTCAGATTTGAGAGCGTTGGGGAGTGAGGAGTTACTGTTTAATTGTTGCATCAACACCATGTATCATTGGTTTCTCACTGACAACGACTAGTAGTCTTCATTGGAAATTGGGTGTCAATAACTTGTCTGAAGGTCCTCATACTCTTCGCACTCATCCAGTAGAGGTCTGGTTAGTGCTTTCCCTCCTCAGTCTTCTCATCCTCTTCAACCTTTCATGAGCATTTTGTTATCATTTGTTTGTGTTATTATTTGCAGATCCACTGTGACCAAGAGTGGTAATGCCTGTCGCATCTAGGGATCAAATAAAATCTATCTATTACAGACTAATCATCTACAAAATATATGCCTGCAAAAAAGAAATTTATCTACAAATATTGAAATATTAACACATTAAAACTTTTTACCAAAATGACTAACTTCAGCATTAATCTTGTCTTCTTGTATATAATAAAAGAGGCGCTATTTTTCACTTCCAAACAAAACTAACACCAGATGGCACATAAAAATTTATCACGTTTACGCCATTAGTCATTACCTTATTTAACTATAGAGCGCAATATAATACACATTATATCGTAATATTAAAACATTACATTTATTCCGAGGAGTGCCATGTTCATCATCGTCATAACCTATAGAAGAAGTAGCTAGATTTTCACCCCCACTTCTACAAGTCTTCTTACACCTTATTCTACAAGTCTTATAAGTCTTATTCTACACCGCATGCATTTATACTTTATCCTACTTCCCTGGGTCTTAGCCGTCATTAACACACTATGGAATTCCAACACAATCACATATTCTTACCGTTTTCATTCTAGACAAATAATGATTTCTCCTGTCCAGAAATCCGGTCCAGCTGATTAGCTGAGAAATATACATTCTAAAATTCCGCTATTCGGTTATTCCACTATTAAATAAACAGTTCGCCACTATAAAACATGCCGCCATTTCCATGCATAAACATTACTCTTAAGTTTTATTTATGTAATTCATGAGATTATTTCTATTTAAAACTCTTAACTCTTTTGTTTTAATTTAAAAAGAAATGATATTTTATATATTACGAAATCTTACTATATAAATAAATAAATGATATTTCTTAATTTACTAAATCTTAAATAAAATTACTCATTTGCTTATTTCTGACAATGTTCGGTGCAGATATACACGACTTCCTTTGTTTCTTTGGGCAAACATTATAATAGATTTACAATTTGTTTATTTGTGACAACAAATTCCGGTAAAGAGTTACAACACCCAAAAGGCAACCACACAAAACGAAACAATGGTTCCTGAGGAAACGAAAACGAACAGGTTCTGATTTATTTTTTGTTTAACTTCAAAAATAAATATTTTCTTTATTACAAAATCTTACTTTTAAAATAAATGATATTTGTATTATTACAAAATTTTACTTTAAAAAGAAATATTTTCTTTATTACCAAATCTTACTTTAAAAATAAATTATATATTTTCATTATAACAAAATCTTACTTTAAAATAATTGATTTTTTTTTTTTACTAAATCTTAACTTAGATTAATCATTTATTCAGTGTGGATGTACACGAGTTCTTTTGTTTATATGTGAAACAATTATACTTCAAAAATAAAATACATTTTTTTCCTTCCTAAATCGTAACTAACATTTAAAATTTGTTTAATTGTGAAAACAAAATTCGGTACATAGTTACAGCACAATAATCCGAAAAGCGAAAAGTTCATTTTTTTTTTTTTTAGAGAAAAAATGAAACGCTCCCTTCAACGCGCAGTGCGTATTTTGCAATGGGGGCCTTACTTGTGTACATCAGCCACGTTCGATTTACGTTCACTGTGATAGCGGTGTTACCCACTTTATTCCCTTTTGCTCGATATAGGGTTAACGAGTATTCATACAACTAAACGACAATCCTACTAATAGATAGATAGATAGATAGATAGATACATACATACATACATACATACATAGATGGATACATAGATGGATACATAGATGGATAGATAGAGACAGTGAGAGAAAGAACTGACTTCAATTAGAGAGAGAAAGAGAGAGAGAGAGAGACACACACAGAGACAGAGCTTTCGTACTTCCCAACATTGTAGGTTCACGATGGCCCATTCAACTCTTTCTTTTTTCTACATCTCCTTTTCCTTCTGCTATCATACATTAGCGCCTTGCTAATGCAGGTAATGTTCTTTTCTCCCCTTTTCCCCACTTCTTTTTTAATTTTTACTTTTTAGGGCGGGGGGGGGGCACTCGAACCGGTAAGCACATCTATTTACATTTTTATAGATTTTTTTTCCAGAGACCTCACACTGAGATTAACTATTATTAAATGTTTCCTATTTTTATTTTTACACACAAACACGTCAGAATGCAAAATACCATTGCAGTTTAAAAGTATTTGTGCGTACTTTCATCTATTATAACTATTATTTCATGTTTTGTTATTATCTTTTGACCCAAATAGGTCACAAAGCAAAATATATTATTCTTTTTTATTATTACATACATTACATTTCAGACTAATTTCTTGCTAACCACACCCACACCCACACTCACATTCACAAAATGGGGGTGTCTGTTGCGAAAGCCATTCTTAACATAGGTAGGTTGAAGGGGGGGTCCACTCCGATTGCCATTCTTAATATGAGGAGGTTGGGGGTTTGACTACAACAACAACACCAACCGTACTTTAATTTTTTTTACGTGTGTGTGTGTGGGGAGGGGGGGTGCTACCACCAGGCAACGCCGGTTAACAGGTCCTGCTAGTATGGTAATAATGGATTAGTTACTACACCAAGATATAGGGGATAGTGCCATCCATTTCGTTAAATTACTCCACTTATTCTTGATTTTTACCTAATAATGATGACAAGGGTGGGGCATAAAGTACAATATTTTTAAAATCTTTGTATGACTTAACCAACGATTTGAACCCTAGTATCCCAACTCACTTGTGAACACTCTGACCATTATGACGAATAGGTTTTTCAGCATTAAATGATGCCAAAATGGTTGATATGTCGTTAAAAAAAAACAAACAACATTTACTAGAAGATTAAAATCAAATCCCATTTAATTAAAATAGAAAATTGTTTCCTACCTTCTCCAATTTTTTTCGTTTTTTGTTTTTTTTCTTTCTTATTTTGGAACAAAGGCAATTGACCAAAACATACGGACACACGGTAGACTTCTTTACAAACTTAGAACATTCCATTAAGTATGTGTACACGTTAATATGATTTAAGTCAAAAAAAAAAAAATAAATAAAAACTAGTCCAAACGTGTATGTGTTTGCATATATATATATATATATATATATATATATATATATATATATATATATATATATAGCAAACCGTTTTACTCTGTACATAATAGTACATATAAGTTTCAAATATCACAAGTAAAATATTTTCTATTTTCAAAAGATCATGAAACAAAAAAAAAAGCCAATCTAAATAAATACAGAGTTCATCGACCATCAAACATCATTGTCTTTACTAACTTCAGTGTTAACATATGACAGCATATGTGATGTCCTGTCCGTATCAGTCGGCAACCAAATTTTAAAATTTCTTTTTACTAATAAGTCATCAAGGCCAAAAACCACCCGACGATAAGGGCCAATGATGCGGAATATTCTGAGAGGATTAAAAATGATGAATCACTTGTGTTACCAAAGTAAGTGAATTTATGAACTCTTTTGACACCTGCAACAATTTCTTTTTGAATGACAATCAGGTTTCTACAGATGCAACAAATGAAATCAACTGAATCTGCTAGACTTAGCACCAATGACTTGGAGCAGCTTTTGTGAGAAGTATAAACATGCCACTGTTGGTGGGTTTCAGATGGAATGTTGTGTAGATTTCACCTTCATCTGTTATTATAATTTTGAAATCTAGGACCGAAAAGGATCCAGCGTCATCGAAGTATGCAAAACTGCATACGACTCCATGTTACTGAATGACATACATGTTTTAATAAACTTGTCATGATAAGCAAATTTTTACTGAACTTTTACTAAATGACATATATTTTCATTGAATTTTTACTGAATGACAAATTTTTACTGAATTTTTACTGAATGATATATGTTTTAATGAACTTGATAAGAATTTTTTTTGACTGCATTTTTAGTAGATGACATATACTTTTACTGAACTGAATGACATAATTTACTGAGCTTTTACTGAATAACATATTTTTACTAAACGTTAACTGAATTACATACTGAATGACAATTTTTTACTGAATGAAAATTCTTTACTGAATTTTTACTGAATGACATACTGGATGACATATATTTTTACTGAATGACAACAATATTTTAATGAACTTGTCATGCTTAGCTGTGAGGATAATATGTTACCTATGTACCAATGAAGAAGATACATAAGTGACTGATGTGAAATACTCGACCGTTAAGTAAACACATGTATGTGACTGTTCACAATCTAGATGGGTGTGCCTGTTATTTGGTTGTGTGTTGGCTGAATGTAGAGTACGTGTTGTCTATGGTGATAGGTAGCAGTTGCCATGTCAGATGTGGTTAGGCTGAAGCAGTAGGTTAGGAGATGCAATGCAGTCAATTAGCAATTTGTCTGTAGGGTGTGCAGGTGCAGATGTGTAGAGCGGTACAATGTCAAAGCTGAATCGGTACCAGTTGAGTTGGAGCTTTTGATATGTTTAGGGGGTAGGTGGAAAGTGCAGGTGTGAGTATTTGTGAGTGGAATCAGATTTATAGAGGGGTCTTTCTAAGCTGGAGATAATGGGCCTAATTTGTGTGTTTGTTGGGGTTGTAGCAGTTACATAATCAAAATCTATTTTTTTTTGTACCTGCATGTTATCACTGACAAAATGATTGGTACATGGTTTGATGAGATAACTTTTTTTTGGTGGAAGCAGACTGTAGTATCTGTTCTGATATTACATTTCATTTTTTCTGCCCTCGGTCAATGAAAGAAAATCCTTCTAGCCTGAGCCAATTTTAATTTTTGTTCCATTCCAGGGTGCCTCTTTTGAAGGAGCTGGATTTTCCTCACATTAAAAACCAACCTGGAGAGGCAAGTACATAGAAACACAGACATGTTCAATGATTAGAATAGTTTTTGCATGCGCAACTTTTTTCCATTTCCACCCAAAATCATTGTATGGCCATTTATGAAGAGTTCCAGTCGAGATGCCAAACTGAACAGATATCATATTCCATTCCTCATCTCTAATGATTTTGTAAGGCAAGATGAAACTTCTAAATACAATTCCATTTCTATAGAACAGGGGTGTGCAACAGGCAGCCCGCCAGACCAGTAAATGTGGCCCTCAGATAGTATTTTATTTTTCATAATTACGCACGTTAATTTTGATTTTTTTTTTTTATCATAAACTAGTTTTATCGTTTTTAAATTTAAATCAATTGATGACAAAAAGTATGACGACAGTTGGCAAACGTGTGTTTTCATTTCAAAACAAATTGCACAAAAATAATTTCAAGCAGGTTTATGTAAAAACTAGACATCATTACTAGTTCAGATAAGTTCTTTATCTAAATATAAATAATATTTAGTTACTGTATAAAAATTGAATCATCACACAATACCAATATTTCTTAAATATAAGTTTAATTGTATGTATTGAGGCCATAATACCAATGTTTGTAGTTGTTTTATATTAGTTACCTTGAACTTTAACTTGAAACCTCGTTTTCGAATTTGTTTGCGATATTTTGGAAAAATAACACGCCCGTTGGCCAAGTAAAACATGTATTTGTTTACTTTTTATTTATCCATTATTTTTTATTTTTTATTTTTTACCATAATGCTACTTGGATTTTGCATTCATAACGTCCTCGACTTTTGCAATCAATTTTTTACCTATATATATATATATATATATATATATATATATATATATATATATATATATATATATATATATGTATATATATATATATATATATGATGAGGATAATGGAAATAGTATTCCCACAAAACAGAAATGAAAAGGAATTTTATTTCATCCAGAGGAAGCCTCGAAATAAAGACAAAACGTTGATGAACACATAATTCGGTTTGTTCCTTTTTATTTCTCTCTCTCTCTCTCTCTCTCTCTCTCTCTCTCTATATATATATATATATATATATATATATATATATATATATATATATATATATATATATCTAGCCAGTAGAGTTTAGTTTCCTAGAAGTACATCCAATGAAACAACATGTGCTCAATGAGTAAACAGAGCAGGTATATGAAATGTATTTATACAAACATTAATGGCTACATATGTGCATACATGTTTCTGTAATCACCTGCGTTTGGGGGATTACGTCTTCAGGCCAAGAATTATCGTCGACGATAATTCTTGGCCTGAAGACGTAATCCCCCAATGCGGGTGATTACAGAAACATGTATGCACATATGTAGCCATTAATGTTTGTATAAATAAATTTCATATATATATATATACATATACACATATATATATATATATATATATATATATATATATATATATATATATATAACTACAAAAAAATGCGAGGACATTATGAAAGAAAAATATTTGTAATTTTTCTGATGTCACCAAACTGATGCTTTTTAATTGGTTAACTTTTACTATTATAGTAAATAAAAATGTGTATTGAATGAATATAATACAAACATTTATGTTTAATTATTTTTTATTAAGGAGAATTTTGTAATTTGCTTGAAGCATTGTGCAAAGTGTGAGAGTAATATTCAAGCAGAGATTTCAAAAAATTTTGGGAAATTCATACGCTTACTATCTTGTGTGTTCAAACACACAAGATAGTAAGCGTATGAATTTCCCAAATTTTTTGAGAAAAAAAAAATCTTATATTCCAGAAGTATAAACAGCTCTCGAATGTGGCTACATTTGTTTGTGTCAGCATCGGGACTGGATGTTGGATTCAGATGTCACTCTTGCAACTGAATCCGTTTATATGTTTGCTTGTTCAGTATCCAGAATATGGATTTATTTTCATTTTTTATTTAAATAAATTGGTAGTTAAAGATTTATCAATAAATATTTACTTGCTCAATTCAGATTTTATTTAATGAGTACGCTATTAACATACACTATAACGTTCACAATTTTATCATATAATTCTATAAATTTATACCAGTACTACTCTGGGTCATTTCATGGGTTCATTCATGCTGTTGAGCAAGATATTATCAAAATTATTTATTAAACTGTTTACTCCAGACACATAAGGAATTTTTACAAATTATTTTCAAGATTTATTATTTTTTAAATAATAAACATAGCTGATTAGTTTTTACATTATTCCTTATTAAAATAAAATATGCATCAAGTGCGTCTGAAAGTCAAATCACAACGTAATATTAGGAAAATAAACAAATACTTGTTTGAAATTTATTACATAAATATATTTCAGAGGTATACTCCATCCTCAGTATGTTGTTTTCTTTTTTCTTTCTTTTTTTCTTTCTTGCCATGTTGTAAAGTTGCAGAAAGAAAAGTCTGTTTGTAAAGAGCCGCGCATTGTATCTCAGTGGTTGTATTTTGAAATGTTGGTATAGTGCATAGGCAACGCAAGAATAATGTCAAGGGTGTGAGTTCCATAGGGAAACGTTGATGTAATTTTATTCAAATTAAATCAACGTTTTTATATGGAACTAACACCCTTGACATTGTTCCTAATTGCTTATTTAATTCAGATTATTATGATTAGTTTTTATTGATTTGAAAAGAAATAAAAACAAAATTTAAATTTTCCTTCTTAGTTACAATCTTAATGATGCACTCTTAATGTTGCACTCTTAATTATTTAGTTGGTTTTTCCATCCCAATATTTTAAAACCACAAAACACAGAAAACCTATAAACTTTACAAAAAGCGAACAGACAGACAGACAGAGTGACTGACGAACAGAGAGGTGAACAGAAACACCCGTATATCAAACGAACAGACGCATTTCATCAAAAGGTAGCAAAACGAGACCTCCCAGATGTCAGAAACATTGGTATATCAAGCGAATATATACATTTCAAAAAGTAGTAAAATGGATCCTCCCAGCGGGCGGAAATACTGACAAAAAAGCAAACAGACGGACAGACTGACTGACAGACAGACACTAACACAATAATAGTATGTTAAAGTATTTATATGTGAAAACCATTTTTAAAACCCTGTTTAATAATACTAGGGTATATTGTTGGCTAATTTTTAATTCAGTATTTTTTTAAATTAATCAGTTTTACTATTATAAACTATTAATATTTCTTCATATTTTATCCAAGTAAAAATGTCTGCTACAAAAAAAAACAAACAACAAAAAAAAAAAAACGATGATGAGGAAAGAATTTTTGACAATGACTGGAGCAAAAAATATTTTATTGTTCAACACAATTAGGGTGCCATATATGTCGTCTGCTAAAGTGTGGTAGCAGTAATGAAAGAATACAACATTTAACATTATACAACACAACATCCCACGTATGATGCATTAGTAAGGCAGGTTTGACTGGACAAACGTGAACAACTGAATAAGTCAATTAAAAAGCAACAAGCTACTTTTATTGCCTACAAAAACGACTCTGAACTTGTTACGAAACTAAACTTCAAACTTTGTGAATCAATTGCTGAGAAGGGAAAAACGTTTCCTGAAGAAGAGTTTGTTAAACGTTGTTTAGACACATTTACTGATTTTGTGTATCCTTAAAAAAAGCATTGGTGCAGCAAATAAGTTTATACTGATTTACTGTGTCACACAGAATCAATCAACTTGCTTTAAGAGAGTGAATAAAAATATGCGTCACATGTAGTTTGGCACTTGATGAAAGTACAGATGTCAGTGACACAACACAGTTGTTTGTTTTTGTATGGGGAGTTACCAAGAATTTTGAAGTCATTGAGGGGTTTTGGGACATAGCTAGTATGCCTTCAACAACTATGGGCCATGATATTAGTGAGCAAGTTTTGAAGTTGATGGAGAAGTTTGAACTGGACCCTTCCAAACTGTGTGGTTTGACAACTGATGAGGCACCCTCAACTAAAGGAAAAAAACAATGAATTTACCAAAGTTTTTGGACTTTATTGATGCAGAAGGGTGGTGGTGAATCACTGTATTATACAGCAGGAAAACTTGTGCACAAAGGTACTGGATTTTACTGATGTTATGAAAGTTTTGGTGCAGTGTGTAAATTTTATTTGTGCTAGAAGACTGAACCATCAATAATTTCAGTCATTTTTAGAACTGGACTTTGATTACTGAAATATTTCATATTTCACTGCAGTTTGTTGATTCTGTAGAGCTTCTACTTTGAAAAGTTTTTGAAATTTAAGGAAAGCAATTGAACAAATCATGGTAAATAAGCAACTTCGTAATCTAGTGGGGGGGGATGCCTTTTTCTCTTCCCTACAATCTCTTTCCCACAGAAGAGACGTTGCGAGCCTGTCTCTGCTTAATCGTTATTTTCATGGCAAGTTCTCGTCTGAGCTCCAATCTATGGTTCCCTCCTTGCCAAACTTTCATGAAAAACACTTGTATAGCTGAAACCACTATCAATAATTTCCCCCACTCTTTATCTGTGCCTAAACCTAAACATACATTCCATGAACAAAGCTTCTTTCTTAGAACTGCACACCTGTGGAACTCTCTTCTGTTTCCCTGTTTTCCAGCTGACTACAATTTGGTCATCTTCAAGTCCAACGTAAACAAATTCTTGATGAGCTGTTCCCTTAAGTAATCCAATTTACCAAATTTCCACTACTAATGATTACTACGATATTGTCCAATTGACTACTGTACACTCATTAACCCTTATCCTCGAATGGCCTCTGCGCATTGATAAGTGGTGACTCCTATGTAAAAAACAAAACAAGATGTTACATATTTCAGCAATGAGGACTGGTGAAATGACCTTGCTTTTCTAACTAATATCACACAACATCTTGTAGAATTAAATGTAAAACTGTAAGCAGAAGATAAACAAGATGTATGAACATATTTTGGGGAGTTACTGAAAATTGTGAAGTTATTGAGGAATTTTTGGACATGGCCAGTATGTCTCCAACAACTATTAGCCAAGATATTAGTGAACAAGTTTTGAAGTTGGAGAAGTTTGGTGAATAGGATGTATGAACGTATTTCTTCATGTGAAAAGAAACTTTTTAAGACACAGTTAAGTAGAACAACACTTATCCATTTTCCTACTCTCGCTCTCAGAAAAGCAGGAATAACTGATTTGTAATGTTCTAAGTCTGCTGAAAATGTTGACAAGTTGTACACCGAATTTACAAAGTTTCGGGAAATATGAGAAAGATTTCAAAGCTGTTTTTCTCAACCCTTTGATGTTGCATTAGAAGAAAGTTCTGAGGACTGTCAAATGGAGGTGATAAATTTACAGTCTCACATCGACTTGAGAAGAGCGTATGATACCAAAGACTTGATAACTTTTTACAAAAACTATGTGTGTGGAAAGCCTTCAAATTTAGAGCAACATGCCAGGAAAATTATTTCACTTTTTGGAAGCACATATTGTTGTGAACAATTCTTTTCAAAAATTAAGTTCACAAAAGTCACTAACAAAATCAGCTCACAGATGAAAATTTATCAAGTCAACTTAGAGTAGTCACAACATCTGTCAGAGCAGACATTGACAAATTATGTACAAATGCAAAATACCAAGTTTCACATAAAAAAAAGTAATGAAATGTTTGAATATCATGTTTTTATTTCTAAACTAGCATTTCAGCCCGGCGTTGCCCGGGTGTTTGGAGGTGTATGTTGAGCAAAAAAAAAAAAAAAAAAGCAGTCAATTTTTTAAACTTTGGCCTCTATTATGACCCCTTAACATTTATTGTTTTGGGCTCAAATCAAGTTATTAAGTTAGATCCATGTCCAAGGAACTTATATCTAAAATTTCAATTGTTTATACCCAAAATTGGCGGAGGAGTTTGGTAGAGATCTCAAAGGTCAAACCGATGAACTTTAACCCCTTAACAGCCAAATTTCTGGCCGAAAACGGATTATGAAGATTTTCCCAAATCTCAGTACCCTGTATATCAATTTTCGAGTCTGTAGACTTAAAATTGACAGAGTTATTGCGCACACACACACACACACACACACACACAGACATGTTCACTTTTATATATATATAATAGATGTATTTATAATACTACTGAATGTACTTAATCACTTAACTATAGTTCTCATAAGTCTACATAAGAGTTAATTTTCTTACAGTAAGTGGCCTGCATTGTTTTTACAACGTTCAAATGTGGAACAACATTAGAAAATGTTGCACACCCCTGCTATAGAACATAAATGTTGGCTGAATTAACCTGTCTCATATTCTTGTGTTCCTAACTCTTTCTGTGTTGACAAAACTGTTGAATAAATTCGATTTAAAATGTTGAGAATATGTTTGTCCTTTTTACCTGGAAACTTGGTGACTTTTTTATTTGTTCCAAACAAGGTCAGTAAGATAGATACAGATGCAGAGACTCTACTACAAAATTTTAATGCCAACAAGCATAATCAACCACATCCTGCTCAGACAATGAAAGTGAATGACTATTTTCTTCTTGCTAACATGTATAAATGTTGGCCTTTTGGCTAAGAAAAAAGTGTAGTACCTATTCTGATGCTGCACTTAACCTATTCTGTTCTCGCTCAATGGGGGAGAAGTCCTTCTAGACTGAGGCAATCTTTATATTTGTTTTTATTTTTATCCTAACCTAAATCCAACCTACCCTAAACTAAGTTTTAGTTTGCAAAATAGATTTACTGTGCTTACAAAACTTTTGGAACTTGATTTGGCTTTCTCCATTTTTAGTTGGAACGTCTTATGTACATCTTTTTTCTTGTAATGGTGTTGCAGATGCGATTGAACTCAGACTCCATTCTGCTGCTGTTATAGACACAGAATGGAGTCTGAGTTCAATTGCCTCTGCCGATACAAGTACCAATTCCGATTGTGTAAACATTTCTAAATATAATCAGTTTCTTTGTTGTAGTAGCAGATCAATAGCCAGCCTTTGGCTTGCAAGGCCTATAAAGTCAAGCGTAGTTGATAGGATTTGGAAATGGGGTAAGCAAAAAATAAAGTCTAAACTATGAAATATGACACAAAATGATAGCAACTTTTGTATGCAAAGAAAGTAAGAAGTAAATAAAAATATTACTGCTTTCTTCATTGTTTTCTGTTAGAAAAACCAACAGCGTTGTATAATTAAATATGTAATATTTTATACGTGGGAATAACAACAGGACACTTCATTTCAGGAATAACTTAGCACACGATTAAGCATCTTTATTCAGGTTGCCATGACAGTTACCTTCACCCAGGAAGTTTCCCATGCCAAGGTAGCGAGTTCCTATTAAGGGCACATAACTTGGGTATTATGTTAACATGTATCTTTATTTTTTTTGGTCCGCCGACAAAAGGAGGGTGGACCTGTAAATTTACCCTTGTCGTTCATCTGTCCGCATTTTTCTCAATAACTACACCTTGGAATTTTTTAAAATTTTGCACAAACATTAAACATGATATGAGTAAAAAAGTAACAGAACGGATTTTCCGGAAAAACTCCTGTTGCCCCTCTAGAAATGGCTTCGGGTTAAAATGGCTAAAATTGACACTTTTGTGTTTATTAAAAAAGATTGATACCTTGGATTTTTATAAAACTTTCTGAAAAGTTGTAACTAACTGATTTCTATATAATTTTGTTTGTCTATACTTCGTGATAACTCTTGGGTGTACCCCAGGGGCTCTTTTAGGGCTAATAAAAACACTCCATTTTTGGGACTATTTTACCATATTTATCTAAAATTTTCTGTGTATGTCTATTTAGTTGTTTTGCATGGTGCTGAACTCAAATTTAAATATGTAAAGGCCTTGGGGATTTTGGGGCTATATGGGGGAGGGTGCAAATGATGGACTTAGTCATTTCTTTTTTTGCATGGTGCAGAACTCAAATTTATATATGTTAAGCCTAAAACTACACCATTTGTTCATGTTCACCAGGATTTGACATCCCCTGGGGACTTTTGGGGCTAAATGGGGAGGAAGCAAATGCTGAACTTTGTCATTTTTTTTATGCCTCGTTCACTGTGCACTCACGGGGGACCATGCATGCTTCACTTGTTTTTTTTTTTCTTTTTTAAATTTTTCTAAAAAAGATAGAGAAATGTCATTTGAGTTGGAAGTCCTTAAATCTAGCCTGCAGTTGTTTGTTACGGATGAGTCTAGACCTAGTTTTTAGTTCTTTGTCTTGTATTGTCTCCGTCGTTTGCAGATGTTTCTTCCCTACTGGTGTTCATGGTGTAATAGGCAGTGTTGGCATTATTTGTGTTTGAGGGTGTTGGCTTTCTAGGTGTATTGGTTTGGGTATAAGGTCACTGTGGGAGATGGT
Source organism: Euprymna scolopes (assembly GCF_053919585.1). Classification (NCBI taxonomy): domain Eukaryota; kingdom Metazoa; phylum Mollusca; class Cephalopoda; order Sepiida; family Sepiolidae; genus Euprymna; species Euprymna scolopes. Next base: position 24,520 of record NW_027633428.1, read on the forward strand.
TGTCCATCTTGTTGTTTGGTAAGGCATCTGGTAAGGTGTTGTCATGGGCCAGGTTGCGGGTATCTGTGTTTATCTTGCGGAGGTAACAGCAGTTTCCAAATGTGATTCTTCTACTGCCATCAACTAATATACAGTACTGTCTGTGGAGGAGGGTCTTAACAACTCTGCCAGTGTTGTCCTAATGCTGAGGTTTACGTCCGTATTGATTTTGAATAGACACATATTCCTCAACACTTAATGGGTTGTTGCCTGGTATGGACATGGCCTTGAATCTGTACCTCAATGTCTGCTCTCTGATGTCCAATATCCTATTTTTTTTTTTATTTCATCCAGGTCACAATCATTGAATATTGGCATGAGGGGTTTGTGGCCAATGGCAAATATCAGGTGGGGGCAGCCCAGAACCAACATTTTGCAGCTTTCCAAACCAAACTTTATGACTGAAGCTTCCCCTTCAATTTGTGCATAACAGCTCCCAGCAGTCCTAGTGAATCGGGAGCCAGCATATACAATCTACCAGCATCCTGACTCACAAAGGTGGCCTACTGTGAATGTGCACTCACAATGTTTTTGGAGTAGAGTAAATCCTATCCCCGTTCAACTCCAGTCTGTAGTTAGGTATGTTGGACGATTTATTTTGAATGTTTAAACACCATCCTGGATGCTGTCTAGGATTTATTCCTTAAACTGTTGAAAGATTTGCTTCAATGTATCGTCCTAGTAAAACCTGCTGCTATGTTTAAGTAGTTTCCTGAAAGGTGACATGACTGGTGCTTGGGCAAATGTATACAAAACCTGGTTAATTAGACCAAAGAAAGATCTGACTTCTTTTATATTTTGAGGGATGGAAAGTTTCTGACACTCTCAATAAATTTTAGAGATGGTTTATACCCTGTTAGGCTAATGTCAAAACCAGCAAACTCCACATTGTCTTTCACAAAATGGAATTTATCTGGGGTGAACACAATCCCATTTTCAGCACAAAGCATGATGTATCTAATAGTGCGTCAAAAGGATGTTGCTATAGCATCATCCCATAAAATCAAATCATCCATGAAATGGGTCACATGAGGGAAACCTTCCGTAATGGTGTCGAATCTCTTTGTGTAGCCATCATTTGATGCTTGAAAACCTTGGGGAGCTCGCAAATATTGGAATCTACCTCATTCTGTTATGAACGTGGTGGCATCTCGCGCTTCCGCAGCAAGGAGAACATTGTGATATTCATTCCATGCATCAAGGATGGTTTTCTTTTTTCCTGGGGTTTTCTATTGACAAGGTTGAATGAAGAGGGAATGTGATGTGTCTCCTGTCTTGTTGCTGCATTCAAATTCTGCAGGTCAATCATCCCACGTGGGTTGCCGTCTTTTTTGGGAACTGTGATCATTCTGGAGCATCATGTTGTTGGTGTCCCAGCTGGCACTGGTTCAATCATGTTCAGTGCCACATCAGCATCTAGCTGGGATTTGACAGCTTCTTTCCAGTGATGGGGGCTTGGGATTGGCTTGTGAACAGATTTGGGTTGGTAGTTGTCTAAAAATGTAATAGTGAGTTGCTCGCCCGTCATGGTCTGCAACTTTTGGTGTGTTCACATGTTGAAGGCACTGCTGGTGAAGTGACACTTGATCCAATTTTCTAGGGCACTGCAATAATCAGGTATTGCAGGAAATAGCAGCTGGTCTGGTGGTGGTGGGCAAGGCAATCAGGATGGGCAACCGCAAGGAGCTAATGTACAGTTAGCCGGTTTATAGTCTATTTTCGTTGGGGCTACTTGACTCCTAATTTGTGTTGAAAAGCCATTGTTGATAATCCTTTTTTTTTTTTTAGGGCCGTCAATGAGATATATAGGCCCCTAAGTTTTGGGCAGATGTAAATCATTTCTGAGCATGTTACATCAGCAAGTTTTAATTACTAATGATTACGGTGATTCCTATGATGGTCAAGCTGTTGTTGTTTAGAGCACATAATCGATGCCTAGTGCATAATAGATGTTTAGAATTGCAGCTGTACTGGTTTTGGCCCCAGTATCTGCCATGACAGTTGAGTGGACCATGGTCTCACCTCAGTATGCATTAATTACCCGAGGTGCCTGTGAGTGATCGCATTCAATGTGACTATAATGTTAATGAATGGGGGTGGCTCTGGTCGCCCTGGTGTGAACTAGTTGTTGGTCCATGCCCAATGAAGATTTCCCTCTTCTTCCTTTAGTCACCTGGGCTGCATATTCATGGTTGATATGATAAGAGGTGTCATCACTTTGGTTGTCATTTGCGTAATCCCCCATTGTAGCATTGGATAATGCTTTGCTGTGGCATGTGGCATGTGCCTGAGAAGTGGTTTTCTCTTCCACATTTGTGGCATAATTTACCCTCAAGTGGGACATTGCCTGCAGCCCTTTGGGTGTGCTCTGCGACCACAACCTTTACATTTGTTCTCAGTACTTGTCTTATTCTGTGGCAGTAATTTTTGTGATGACGTAGATCTGATTGGGGCTATTTGTAAGGTCTCAGCTGGCCGGAAGTGACTTGATGCTCAGGCAGTAGACTAGAGTAAACAAGTGTTCGGTTTGGTTGCTTAGCTTTGGCAGGAAATTAATTTCTGTAAAATTTTTGCTTTGGTGGGAAATGTCCCGTAAGCCAGCAATGATCTGGGATTTGATCATATCTTCAGAGAATGAGATTGTACATCGTTGGTTACTGCAACCACATTGTCCTTTGAAAGCACAGAGCATTGCTTGCGACTTCAGTTGGGAAATGCTTTATGACAAAAAATTGTTGTTGGTACACATCAAGGTGGTCTAACTTCACTGAAACAGATTTGATGTATTCTAGCAGCTGTTCCTCTGTGGCATTATTTAAGGCATCTGGACCAATGAAATTGAACAGCATTTCATTAATAGACGAACTGCATGCGGACCGTAGTTTCGGGTTTCTGTGAGGTTGGAGAGTTGTGTCTTCTCTTTGTAATGGAACCCTTCATCTTTGAAGATGATCCATTTATTTTCTGAAGCACCCCCTTAAGTAAGACACTTTATCAAATCTCCAATACTAACGATTACTACAATACTATCCCATTGATTACTGTACATGCAATAACCCTTATCCCCGAGTGGCTTCTGGGCCTTGATAAGTAGTGACTACCTTGTAAAAGAAAAAAAAAAAAATCTAGGGAAGTGGTCAGCCCTATGCCAGTTTTGCTTAGGAAGAATATCTCCGGTTTCGTCTCCTGTATTTGGGTTTCAATCTCTGGAAGGTTGGAACGTAGACCCCTGATGTTGGAGAAGGAGACATGGTAGTAGGGGTCTACATTGGAGGACAGGGTTCTAGATTTATTCGTGTTTTTTTTCTGGAGATATTTCATGTTGAGGTTTTGGGATTTGCAGAACAGGTCGACAGACTTGGTTAGAGCAGGACAGAGAGGGAAAGTAAGAGAGAAAAAGACAGGAAATATTTTTTTTTTGTAGCACATGATAAGGTAAAGCCATAACAATTACCCACTAGTATAGCATCAAGAGGCCCCACCAGAAACTACTGCATGGTCCAGAATCCATCCACCAAATGGCAATACAGTAGCTCTAGTACTTTGCACCTGCTGATAGGACAGCCTCCTTAGTGGTTAATTCAAGGTTTGGGTCCCTGATTATCAGGTGGGTAACGTCAGCCCAGATGAAATGTTTACCTCCAGCACTCTTACTAGTGACATGGCCACAAGGATAGACATAGAAACAGAAAATTTCCAACATCTCAAACTACTGTTCACGAAGTACTGCCGACCTGGAAAGCAGCTTTTTCTTCACCCTTTGTCAGAAAAATCGCTCATTGCAAATGAGGACTAAGGGACAAATAAGGAGAAGCGAGAGTTATTGGAGCTGCTGATAACACATCCACAGTGCATTATCTACTCTCGATTAAAAAAAAAAATAAAATAGAATAGGAGGGACTTATTTAATATCTACTTAATATAAGTCCGCTGCTGTAAAATGCTATTTCCCAAAAATGCTGTCCGCGATAACTTTTGAACGTACATCTAAGTGAAAAATGGGTAAACTTATAGATTAACACCCTCTGTTGTATCACCCCTAATGAGTGTTCACTTTTTTAGGCAATTATGTGTCAATCTAATGAAAAACTTTGCAGAATTTTTTAATGTCAAACATAGTTAAGAATTTTGTATATAAATTTAGTGTAGAATAAATCCCTAATTTCAGGCCATTTTAAGGCAGTTAACCAAATTTTGTCACCACTAACCTTAAGTTCAAGTGACAAGATCGTAAGACCAGACATAATCGCCTAAAAAAAGTAGGACCTTACCCCCCCCCCAAATGCAACAATAAATAAATGAATTAAATAATCATAATAATAAAATGAAAACAGCTGAAATATTAAGAAAAACCCTTGAGTGTAGAAACTAACACAGGAGCAACAAGTGCAGGCCAGCAGACAAACCGCTGCAAAGGCAAAGCATGAAACACTACATAGAACCAAGAATACTGAAGCCACATATCTATGTTCTATAACCACCATCCACCGATTGCCACATCACTGCCCTCCCTCCCCCCAAAAAGAGCGAGTCAAATAACCAAGTAGAGTCAAGAAGGAAGGAAAGACAGAGGAACTGACCAGACCTCCACCGGATAAGTGCGAAGAGAACTGGAACCTTGGGAAGGCTTATTGCCACTTAAATTTCAGTGAACACCAATAGCTGCTGCCAACGAGAAATTAATGGCAAGCAGCTGTTGCGATAATGCAAATTTATTTCCAAATGTTATCGAAAGAGATGGAGAGTACTGGAAACCTGGGGAGACTTGTTGTCACTCAGCTTCCAGGGAACACCACAGGCTGTTTTCAAGGAGAGCTCTTTAATGACTTGTGTGAAAGCTCCTTGTGGGCCAATAATAATGTTAACTGCCTTAAAACGCTAGATTGGTTTGGAAATGGGGGATCATTTTACCTTAAATATATATGCGAAACTGAACTCCCAATCTAAATTCTAAAATAATTATTTTTCTTCTCTCAGAGTATTCATATGTAATAGCCTAAAAAAGGTATAATTTCATTTTGGGAGGATAATGATTTAGCGGAGGGTGTTAATAAGGGAAAATTATTACCGTACCGGCTCTGGTGCTTCTTCTGCTTCCTTCATTCTCTTAATTTAGTCTCGATTTTGATCGCAGATGTATTTTTCCTCAAACATTTGTGATTTTCATATTAAGAATGTGCTTTTTTGTTTGTTTGTTTTTCAAATCCAAGGAAAAAACATTTTATTCTCGTGTTTACAATATTAGTTACTTCTGCATTCAAGGGGAATAACTCTTACATATCTTGTACTCCCGGAAATCAATAATTTAATAATCGATTAAAAAATATTAATATTTTTATGAATAATTCCTTAAACATAAAAATCTCTTAGTTAAATATATATGGTTATATTGCGAAATAATTATTTTAATTATAATATAAAAAGTTAATTATAAAACGAAAATGTTAAAAATAAAGAGGGTACATAATTTGGGTAAACACCGTATACCGTGATGACAACAACAATGAAATTCAAAAAATAGTTCGTGATTTTAAATGGAAACCGAATACAAATTCGAGTTAATTATCTACGAAATGATTATGTACGTCTTCATTAAATGAGTAATTAAGTGTAGAACGTATAATTAAGAAACTGAGAGGGTTTGTGTTACACATAGATTCGAAAAAGTTGTCAAAAAATATATATATAACAAATAAATGTTATCAAAGGCAAGATAAGTTACTTTTCTACCAAACTGGATATATTTTTTGTGTTTTTATTCAATGTAACATGTTTATTCAGCTAGAAAAACATGCAGTGTTTACCGATGTATTGGAAAATTCAAAATGACGCCCGACTCTCTCTTTAACACGGTAAGTTTGGGAAAAGGTGTTATAAATAATAAACTAGACAAAATACTGTTAGAAATTCGCTCAATATATGTTACCATGACATAAGTTGACATATAATCGGTGTTTTTTTTTAATAGTATTTTGTCTAGTTTATTTTTTATAACACCTTTTCCCAAACTTACCGTGTTAAAGAGAGAATCGGAAGCTATTTTGAATTTTCCAATACATTGGTAAACACTGCATGTTTTTCGAGCTGAATAAACATGTTACATTGAATAAAAACACAAAAAAATATCCAGTTTGGTAGAAAAGTAACTTATCTTGCCTTTGATAACATTTATTTGTTATATATTTGTTTTTTGACAACTTTTTCGAATCTATGTGTACAGTAATACAAACCCTAAAATACTTTAGTTCACTTTATCATCTACTTCCTGGCTAGAAATCACTTAATTCTTAGTTGCATAGCGTAGGATAGAAGAAGATGCAATGTTTCTATTTACTTGCCTCCCAACGAGATCAGAGTTAGACACAAGGTCGTTTTTTGGTAAATGTGTAGTTTAGCGGTGTAAATTATTTGTGAGACAAAAAATTTTAGACCCAAAGGCTGAAATAAAACCAGAAAAATTTTATTTTTATTATTTTTAATCATCTTTTATTATACTAAATGTACGACATTCGAGGCCGCCGTATTGCTTTTAAAATTTGGTCAGTAAATGTTTACTTTAAGTACAACAGAACATCGACCAATAAAATTTTTCGGAGTCGCTGACAACGAATCTGATATTCAAACCTGTCGCAAATTTACTGTTTGCATGGTATTAACCCCTGAACCCTCGCACTATTTTGTGCCAACTCACAACACCGCCATCGTTTATGCTATTCTTACATGATGCGTTCGCGCATAGTAAGGTAACTTGTCACATCGCGGAAAAATTTTTTAGCAGACATTTAAAATAACAAGAAAGTTTTCAAAAACAAAATGTGGTTCATTTTTCTGTGTTACATAGTTTTGGATGCTTTTTTAATTGATCTAAAAAATTAAATTTTCACGAGCGGTCTACAAAAGCATTTTTATTTTTCATTTTATTTTTTTTGGAGGGGGGGTTCAATTATAAAACTTGTACAATATTTAACAGGTGCTTCTTCAGTTTAATTTACCGTTTTTTCCGTAAATAACGCGCCGACATACACCGAGCAGAAGAACTGTTAAATTTTTCACAAAAATTCTGTTTACATTGGGGGGTAGGGCGGTGAAGGGGCAGGAGGGACGGGTGGTGTCCCCCCCCCTGCCCCTCCATCGCCCTACCTTACTACGCGCGTCCATGCGCAAACGCATCATAAACGATGGCGATGAGTTGGCACAAAATAGTGCGAGGGTTCAGGGGTTAATACCTTGCAAACGGTAAATTTTAATATCAGATTCCTTGTCAGCAACCCCGAAAACCTTTAAAGAACCAAATTTTCTTGGTCGGTGTTCTGTTGTAGTTAAAGTAAACATTTACCATTTGGTCTTTCTAAGGTTTGACAGATTGGCCTTTTTAAGACCAAATTTGGTCTTTCTTTTTTACTCTTAAAAAAAAAAATATGGCGGACAAAAACATGGTTCATAACTCTCTCATAAAAAAGGCCCAATCTGCACAACGTTAGAAAGGCTAATTTTTCAAAGAAATATGGCGGCCTCGAATGTCCTATATTTAGTCTAATGAAAATGATGAAAAAATAATTCAAATGAATTTTTTTCTGATTTTGTTTCAGCCTTACGTGTTTTACATAAAAATAAATAGTTTTTATAATTGTTGGTCTGTCAAATTATTTACGTCGCTAAACTACACATTTTTTTAATGTGGGGGAGGAAATCGAGCTCCCCAAAAAGGGTCACTCTGGATAGTGTCGGAATTTTATCTTGCTTCCAGATAAATTCGATGCTAAAGTAACTAACCTGAAAAAAAAAAAAAATGACAGCATGGAATAAAGGGGGGGGTAAAGAATAAAATATAAAGGTCCTGCTTTGAAACGAAGAAGAGATTTTATTCACAATAAAATTAGTTGCAAATTTTTCCCTTTGCAAATTTTTCCCTTATGAAACGCCAAGGTAACATATAATGAAAAAAATAACACTGGTTCTCATAATGAAGATGTTGTATCCAAAAACGAATACAATAATAAGATGCAAAATAGTATCTCCTGATCACACTCTCATATGAAATAAATTTTAGGAGTGTACTCACAAATTGAAAGCTAGTCAGGAACGTGCCTTTTTCTTTTTTTTTCTCGTTTAAAGTCCTTTTAGAATTTTCTCTCCCTCCATGTTTGCGTGCAAACCGTAGACACGCAGATGTATTTCAGAAGTATGGCCGCGTCGCTTGCTCGGGGTTTTCTTTGCTGGGTTTTCTTCTTTGTAGGAGGTTCCAAAATTCCTTGTCACTTAAAATAAGGTTTTTTCTTTTTAAATAATTACACTCCTTCTAAAATACGTGCAAAACCGTAATCACGTAGATAGTTTTCAGAAGTAAGCCTCGTCGCCTACTCGGGTATTCTTGCCGGGTTTTCTTCTTTGAAGGAGGCTCGTCAAAATTCCATTTTCAGCGTCGGGCAATGAAACGAAGTCCAATCTCCACGTCGGCGGAATTTCAAAAGAAAGCGAATCTCGCGCTGGGCTCGTGACGTCATCACGGAGCTAGCATTTCCCTTTTCTCCAAATTGAAAGGAGTTTCGTACACACCCAAAATGTACGAAACTAAAAATCCAAAAAAATACGAAATACAAAAAATTGAATACAAGAACCAGATAAAAAATAACAAATATAAACAGGGGGGGGGGATGCACCATTATTGGTACAAAAAAAATTCCAACAATAGGAACAAAATAAAAATTCTCTCAATCATGAAGGATTTCTCCTCCATTGACCAAGGACTGAAAAAGTGAAGTGTAGTATCAGAACAGATACTACACTTTGTTCCTGACAATGCCATGTTTTGTATTCTTAAAATAACCGTTATTTATTTATTTAGTGCACGCATGGAAGCGTTACCCCTCCTGTATATATTTTTTTTTTGTCTTTTCTTTTTCAATTTTTTCGGCTGGTTATTATCGAATGGACATTAGTCTACCAGATTATCAAAACCTTTTTTTTTCTTTTTTAAGTCAGTATTTAAATATTTGTAGGAGGTGCTCGGTTTCTCATGCAACGTTCTAGTAAATCAATCACCGATTTTAGAACCATTCAACATTTTTAGGCCAAATTTCGCCAGTTTAGCCATTTTCGGAGATTATTTTAAAAAGCGAATTTTAAAAAAAAAAAAAGAGACTAAATGGCTTTAAAAATGCTAAATTTGTGAAATTTGTCTTAAAACATCGACATAAAATATGTGGTCGATTTACTAGACTGTTGCAATAGAAACCGAGCACCCCTAGAAATATTGAAATATTGATTAAAAAAAATTGTTTTGATAATCTGGTAGACTAGTAAAAAAAAATACAAAGAGGGGTACCGCTTCCATACGTGCGTCACCGCGTCATTTATTTTGTAATGGTTACTTTTTCTGTCCTACTCTATCAAAGCAAGATCTAGGTGATCATTTTACTTTAAATTTACGCAGTAAAATGAACCCCGCTCTAAATTTACATATACATTTCCAGAGGGTATTTATGCAGAATATGGACCGTGCTACTTTTTTTTTTCTTTTTAGAAATGTGACTTCAATGAGTAATTTGCAATTTGCAGCCAATACTAAGATAAAACAGTACCACAAGTTTAGAAATTGTAAATTACTATTCCATGATCTATTTAATAATTTGTTTCTTGAGTTTGTTTTTGTTTGTTTGTTTTTTCAGTAAAAATACTATATCAGAAAATAATAATTTTTTCTGTTTCTGAACTTTTGAGATGATGATTGATAATTTGTATAATTTGAATTATTTTGGCTACTGGTTTCATCTTGAGTATTATTTTCACAATGTTTCGGCTGATATAACCTTTGACCTTCTTCAGGTGTATCTTGTCGAACTTAGGAATCTTTCTGCATCTGTGTCGAATTTCGAATGGAACCTTTTATTTAACCCACATTATAAGAATAAAATTGTGAATTACTTAAGATTTCTACACTGACAGAGCGCTAGCAGACTATGAGAGCATGCTATTGAAGGTTTTGTTTGAAATGCTGTGCAGATTTCAGAGTTTGATAAAAAGATTCCCGAATTTAACAAGATACGCCTAAAGAAGGTTTGTGCTTCCATTGGACGAAACAGTGTAACACTGATAATAATCCAAATAAAGCAAATTTTCTTTTTTTTATTTTTATTGAGAAAATTACATCAGGTTACTCTTAACAAAGTTTCTGTATTTTTCTATTGGAGTTCATCTATAATATAAATCTCACCTGTCTGTTTAAATGTATGTATGTATGTATGTATGTATGTATGTATGTATGTATGTATGCCTAAAACTTTCGACAGAGGCAATAGATTTTCACAAGATTGGTATTGTTTTGAAGCGCAACCCTTCGGACAACAAATATAGAAAAATTGTTCCAAAACATTAATTCTTTCACACTCAACTGGGTATTTTTCTACAAGGAAGTGTCACTTTTTTCACCGACATTTTCGCAAGTCATCCCCTCTTTTCGATTGACTAGCCTTAATTTAAACCTTCGCCACTTCTGATTTGGCAATAGACGCAACAGCCACGACGTCGCATTTTTTTTTTTTTTTTCACATTCTTTTCCTCTTTCGTGATATGGGTTTGAGCCTGCCTGCCTACTACCACTTTCTTTTTTTTTTTTTTTTTTTTTTGCTCAACACACACTTTCAAACACCCGAGTAATGCTGAGCACCCAGGCTAGTTATCTTATAAGGCATACAATCAAGTTTACACACGAGATCATTAATTCACCCAAGTTAAGCAACATTCACCTTGGTTAGTACCAGATAAGTGACCATTTGCAAATATTAGGCACTATCTGCTGGAACAGCTTGACCACATGACCATTAATAAAGAAAAAGGAAGGTGACTGTGGTTAATGGACTGACGAGTGTGCCAAGTTTGAATCCAGCTCGTTCCACAGAAACACTTTCACTTAGGATGTTGGCAACCTTCACATGGTCCATCCTATAAATATCTGATTTCATTTGAGAAAAAAAAAATCTCACTAAAAAGATATCGGGGAAACCAATGCCAACAATGGAATTATTTGATTCATAAGATATGAATGAATAGAGAAATAAGGCTTCATTGAAATGAACATGTTTTATTGGTGCAATAAAGATAGCCTACGATTTAGAAGTTCCTGGCAGGTAGGGAAGAAGCCAACCTTTGTTGCCTTGGAGGAAACTGCTGCAGAGAGATTGTATAGGATGAAAGCTTTCTATGGTTGATCTAGCCAGCTACCTGGGCAAGAACCATCAGTATGGGTAATATTTCTCAACCTACACATAAAAAAAACAAAAAAACTGATGATGATGTAGGAGAACGGCAAAAAAATGCAAAAACTAACATCATTAAAATCATCTTCCCTATGATGTAATTGCATTAACACACCAGTTCTAATTATATCATGAAAGTTAAGCAATGTTGATCCTCGTCAGCACCAAATGAATAATTATTTGTGAATACTTGACCTGTATCCATTCAGGTAAGCAAGTATGTATAATACCCTAGGGAGATAAACGCGCCTGCCTTTTCACAGTTCCAAGTGATCTTTGGGCAAGGTGTAGCACCTGTTAGCCTCCTTCCGATATTCCAGAGGATTACCATACAGGTGGTCGATGAAACTCTTCAGTCATGGTATAGGAGAAGGAAGCTATGATGAAAAACCAAACTTGATAGAAAGTGTTCATTGGTCCTGTAAAGCAATCTTCCAGTGATAGTGCAGCAAATAAAACACCTGCTTCCAATTTGTCATGAGCCAATGCGGAAGTAGTAAGGCTTAGAAAACTGTCATGAGAATGATCATATCAGTACACAATCTAATCTGACTGGCATAGCGAAACATAAAAATTGACATATACATATAACTGGTGACCGCTTAAAACTTTGACGAAAGCCAACTCAACTCACCAAGGTTTCCGTTAGGTTTACGTTAATTTGATAAAATTCACAAATATTTTTACATCAGGGTGAAGGAGACGAACATGTAAGTTGAATAATTTTGATCACTGTAGTGAGAACAAGCAACTATATCAGCAAGAATGTAATTTTTTATCAATTCCGTAGACAATCCATTTCTATTTGCCATTCTTATTCTCTGCCTATCTTTAAAGCATCTGGTCATACAACAGTTTCTTGTTTTTTTTTTTTTTTTTTTTTTGCACACTTCTTTGCATCATTGTTGTAGTGATATGAGACAGGACGTTGCCAGTGGAGGGTTAGGGTTAGTTATCAGTGATAAACACTATCTCCTTCACGGACGTGAACTAACGCTTCGAGACTAAAGTCAAAGAGAAACTTCCTCAGCCATGTTGAACCCCTAATAACATCTCAGGAACAGATCAGACTACATCTGTGAATCAGACGGCTAGAGAAAGGTCCTTCTTCTATTCCCATAGAAATTGCCCCTTCTGAAGCTCTCTCTCCTGATTCAGAAGCACCCAAGCTTCAGTGGAATGCATTCAGCGACCTAAAAACAGGAATGGGGTGATCAAAAGTTATTATGACCAGATAGGGCTACAAAACGGACCCAAATATCCGTGAATATTGATAGGAAAACCATGCAATGTAACACTGTCTTGTCTGCCCTCTACAGCCAATCTGATGCAGCTTGAAAGCTTTTGCAGAACATTCTCCTTCATTGAATTCTATGTTCAATCATCCTAATGAAAATATCTACAAGATTACATATCCTGCACCTCGCTCCAAATAGCGACCTGGGTCACCTGATTCTCTATTTCAGCTTCTCTTTTCATGAGCATGTGATGTTTCTTCAGCATCGTCATCGGGGAGGTGACAGTAGGTAAGTGGTTAATGATGCTGACTAACAACTTGGGCATCCCAAGTTCAAATCCAGCTCATTCCACAGAAACACTTTTACTTAGAGGTGTCAGTAACCTTCATGTGGTCCTTTTTGTAAGTATCTGATGTCTTTCTAGAAATGATTCTAACTAGAAAGATATTGGGGAAATGAATGCCAACAATAATCATCTGATTTCATATGAAATGAATAAATAATACTCAACAACAACAACAACAACAACCACAACATCATCATCATCATCATCAAGACATCATCTCTAATAGTCAGTTATAAGTTATCTCCCTTGTTTGTCACACAAGCTCCAACCTTTTGTCCCATCACTGCAGTGTGTTTGCTTTACAGGTAATTTAATGGCATGCATTTTGATGAATTAGAAGCTCTGGTGCCTCTTTGATATAAATACCCCTGGCTAACTTGACAAGCAGTAAACTTTTACATAATTTTTATTAATAAAATTTACGTAATAAATTTTGATCACAATTGGAATAAGGATTCCTGACATAAGGTTTACTAGAATTATGATAAAAATTTAGTAGCATATGATATTAATATGTGATGCTTTCAATTTTTAAAAAAATTTATTTTTGTTTTTGTTCTATTTTCTTTTATACTAAACTAAAATAATAAATAATAAAATTAAAATAATGGAATGTTTACCTTATTTTATGAGGCAAACTTTATAAAGATTGAACATAGACAGAATTCTGTGTGAATTATCCAGATAGCAGAAGTTCTTAGCAAATGGAGATGGCAGTGGAGAAATGAATAAGTACATAGTTTTTCACACTTAAGTTTAAAACAGCATTTTCTTTGGTTTGTCATGTTTAAGTTTGAAATAGCATTTGTTTGGGTCTGTCATGCTTAAGTTTAAAATAGCAGTCATGTTTAAATTTTAAAATATCATTTTCTTTTTTCTATTACACTTTAAAATAGTATTATCCTGAGTCTGTCCTGCTTCAGTATGAAATAGCATTTTCTTTAGTCTGTCATGCTTAAATTTAAAAGCGCATTCCCTTTGATCTGTCACGTTGAACTTTAAAATGGCATTTTTTGTGCTCTCTCACATTTCAATTCAAAATGGCATTTTATTAGATCTGTCACGCTTAAGTTTGAAATAGTATTTACTTTGGTCTGTCATGCTTAAGTTTTAAATGGTATTTTCTTTGGTCTGTAATGCATGGTATGTAATGTTGAATATAGCATTTTTGGCCTGTCACGTTTAGTTCGATATAGCATTTCTTTTGCCTGTCACACTTAAGAGTTAAATAGCATATTCAGTTAACTAGCAACTATGGAATGACATGTTCATTGTGATGCTGAAGTTAAAAAATAACATTTTTATCACTAAACGCATAATTTGAATGGACTCTTCTTATGAATAGCCATTTTTGCATAATTTATATTAATATTCTTCTTTTTTTTCAGATTCGGCAAAAAAGTTCCATCCATTTTGATAAAAACTGGTTTCTCTCTCTCTCTCTCTCTTTTTTTTTTTTTTTTTTTGTTAAGCTTTTAAATCTAACTGAACTTTTTTTATTCCAACTTAGATTTTAAATGAAAAATTAAGATTTCGGACATTTTGGAAAAAACCCCAAATATTCCAAGTATGTAGACATTTTTAATAACTTCCAGAAGTTCTAAAATGTATGTATTTGCAATAATTGATATATATATATATATATATAGTAATTTATAAAATATATATGGCGATTAAGCTACACTGAATATTCGGCGTTTCATCCACTCTAGGATTCCTCAGGCTTATGCACCTAAGTTTACGCATAAATCTATACTTTCGTATATTAATTTTATGTGAGTAAATGAAGTAATTATATATATATATATATATATATATATATACATATATATATATATATATATATATATATATATATAAAAGTGAATGTGTCTGTGTGTATGTGTGTACATTTTCCTACGCAATAACTCTATCAATTTTTAATCTACAAACTTGAAATTTGATATACAGGGTACTGAGATTTGGGAAAATCGATATGATCGGTTTTTGGCCAGAAATTTTGCGTTTTAGGGGTCAAAGTTCAACGATTTGACCTTTGAGAACTCTACCAAACTCCTCCGAAAATTTTGCGTCTACACACTTCAAATTTTAGATATAGATTCCTTGGACATGGATCTAACTTAATAACTTGATTTGAGCCCAAAACAATAAATTTTAAGGGGTCATAATAGGGGTCAAAGTTTTAAAAAAATTGACCTCTGCGGTCTCTTCCAAATTACTCAGACAATTTCTGGTCTAAATATTTGAAATTTTACATAAAGGGTATTCAGAGATAGGGCAAGCTTTTTCATCAGTTTGGGTCGAAAATTTTTAGTTACCAATATATAAATGTATGTATGTATGTCTGTTTGCATGTCTGCCTTAAACTTTCAATAGAGGCGACGGATTTTACCAAGATCAGTATCGCTTTAAAGTTCGACCTTTCATACGACAAATATAAAAAAATTGTCTAAAAACATTAATATCTTCCCCTTCAACAAGGCACTTTTCTACGGGGGGGGGCACTTTTTTCGCCGATATTTTTTAAAGTTATCCTCTCCTTTAGATTATCTAGACTTAATTTTAAAAAATGTCGCTTCCGGTTTGGTGGTGGTCGTAACAGCATAAACGTTAGGTTTTACCCCCGTTCTTTTCCTCCTTTGCGGTACGGGTTCAAGCCTGCCTTCCTACTACCACTTTTTTTTTTTTTTTTGCTCAACATACACATCCAAACACCCGGGCAACGCCGGGTTGAAATGCTAGTATATATATATATATATATATATATATATATATATATATATAAAGTAAATATTACAGTATAAATTGCAAGTATATACTAAACAAGACAAAAACTATATGGTCCCCTGACTGATGCCTTTGGGAGGAGGAAGTATGGTTGACAGCATGGCAGCAAGAAAAGTGTAGGAGTAAAAATATAGATAGAAGAAGAAAATCCCTAGATTTTGAACTTTGCAATCTAAAATTTTCAATAACCGCTAGATCAGAGAAAAAATCTCCAGAAAATCGCTAGAT
Organism: Euprymna scolopes; assembly: GCF_053919585.1. Classification (NCBI taxonomy): domain Eukaryota; kingdom Metazoa; phylum Mollusca; class Cephalopoda; order Sepiida; family Sepiolidae; genus Euprymna; species Euprymna scolopes. The sequence continues at coordinate 40,413 of NW_027633428.1, forward strand.
TTTGAACATTGCCATCTGAAATTTTCAATAACCGCTAGATCAAAGAAAAAAATCCCCAGAAAATCGCTAGATTTTGAACTTTGTCATTTGAAATTTTCAAAAACCGCTGAACCAAAAACAAAATCTTGTTGCTGTTAACTTTGACTACTTTATTTTCTGTTCGTGTTTGTTGTTCGTTGCTGTTGACTTTGAGTACTTTTTCTCTTTTCTTGCTCATCCTCGTCGTCAGGTTTGCTATTTACAGTCGTCAGGTTTATCTATTTATACTGCTGCTCATGACGTCATATCCGATGTCACAACAAGATTTTAATTTTTTTCCCTACAAAAAAATATCATGAATATACGAAATATTCCGTGTTCACTCTCTTTATAGTTTTGGGATTATATTGAAGCGGTTTGCTCTCAAAATTGCTGCCAAATTTTATCAGCTTGTTTTCTGTTTTTTGCAGAGTGGTAACTTTTGTTTTGCCAGAAAAATAATAAAATCAAACAATGTTTATTGAAAATTAATTTAAATATGTTACAAATTAAACATCATAACAATGGCAAATCTAAATATTGAATATTATCAAAGAAATTCTCCACAAATATCAGAAAAATTAATAATTGTAAAAATTTCATTTTACAAATATGAATTTTACTGATATTTGTGAAGTTCTTAAAAAAGAAGGAATCGATAAAATGCAAGCAACAAATGTATACGTGATTAATTGATACATTTTAGAACCGTCCTGAAAGGGAGGTTGGGAAGGTAGATAAAAGTGGCACCAGTAAAAACGGCACAAGTGTATGAATGGGGAAAATAGCACAAGATGAACATTTGTTCAGAGATATATAAAGGGAAAACTTTTAAGAAGTTTGGCAAATTAAAAAAGACTTAAAGTAGATGAGGGCCTTAGCTATCCTCTCCAAAAATGAGGTTCTGCTTTTTTAGGCAATTACGTATGACCACCCCTCCAAAATTATTTTAGAATTTAAAGTAGAGGATCAATTTTTCCTCTAAATTCATATTGAATGTCTTGGTCATTTTCACTTTTTTGAACAGGTAATTAATCTTTTATCTCTGTCTGATCCTAAGTCCAACCAGCAAAGTCGTAAAAACACACGAAATCACCTTTAAAGGTAAAACACACACAATTTATCTATCATAGGGAAAAAAATGGTTATTAGTCTTGAATCCTAAACTGTTACAAAGGCCTGGAAATGGGGATGTTATTTTACATTAAATTAGGCAGCACTTTTCATGCCCACCACCATTCACAATGGAATATATTTTTGTCTGCTCTGCTCTGAATATTTAAAAAAAATAACTTATCCAGCTAAGCAGAAGAAAAATTTATCTCGCCTTTTGTAACATGTATGTGTTATTATATAGTCGTTTTTTAGCCACTTTTTGGAATCTCTGTGGATTATAAAACAAATCCGAATTGATATGTTCTTATTTACTTGCCTCCTCACGAGGGTATAGCATGATAAAGGTTGGATCTTCATGTGTAGAAAGCACTTAAAAAAATGAGTTGCCTGCTTACTAGTTTGTAACTTTATATTGTAAACCAACCGCATGTATTAAAGTTCAATGCACAAATATATAATCAATATTTGTAAAATGTAGTCTACAAGAGTTACTTCCTTGTACTGTTAGCCAAAAATCAGTTGTAGAACTGTTACCTATTTTGCCCATTTAAACACCTGGTCTGATGTAAAATATTGGGCTAAAACATCAAATGACATCGTTTCATGGCAAACGATGCCTTAATTTTTTTTTTTTTTAATTCGGTACCATTTAAAACCCCTATTTAGACACAAGTATGAATTTTAGAAGAAAAATAAAAATTAGCCCCAAAAGGTGTGTTTTTCTCCCCTAAAACACCCTGGGCTAAAACCCCAGAATTTTCCTAGGGTCAAATATTATGTTACCAGATGTATATCCGTATGGTCTTGCTTTTGGGTAATTTTCAGAAAAATCTATTAATCGAAAAAGATTCTATGTCACCAAAAAAGTGCTATTTTTGGCCATTTTGACATCTTTTGACCCTCTGGGGATGCAACCAGAATTTTCCCAGAGTCAAATATTACGTTTTCAGATGTATATCTATGTGGTCTTGCTTTTGGGTAATTCTCAGCAAAAACTAATGACCAGAAAAGATTCTATGTGCCAAAAAGTACTATTTTTGGTCATTTTGGCTCGTTTTGGCGACACAACCAGAATTTTTATAAAAAAATTCAACTAAGTCGGTGGACCAACAATCAAAATTTATTAGAAAATTGTTCACAAAATATCAGCAGATTAAAATGCATATGGCAGTGTATATCATTGTGAATATTACTAAATACATAATATTTTTTAATGTTATATTGTCTCATAGAAAGTGATAAACATAAGACGTCCTGGTGTTCATATAATTAGGATAGATTTATATATATATATATATATATATATATATATATATATATATATATATTTAAGGATGAAATTAATGTAATAAAAAATATAAAAGATACAGTTTTAATCAATAATAATGACCAAAGTATATAAACAAAAATGGCAAACTCCTTTGATTTAGCTATGAGTTCTTGGACTCTGCTAAGGCATCAGATCTTGTAAAAAAATAAAAAATAAAAATATAAAATTAAAAATAAAAACAAACCATGCATAATATTTCAGCTTGCATGAAAATCCTCTCAAGTTGATCCGAAATGGAAAATAGTTATTTAGAGAGAATGGAGTCTAAAATAAGTCCAGCATGACGATGCATATAATCTGATTGGAAAGCCTTTAAAACAGCTGAAAAAATGAAAATTGTTTTTTTCCGAGCAGTGCAGTAGCCCAAAGAGAAGTCTGTCCCCAGTCAAATGGGACCAAAGAATAAAAAGCAGAGAAAACCTGTATGAAAACCTTTAAATATATATATATATATATATATATATATATATATATATATATATATATATATATATATATATATATATATGTCCGAATAACGAGATGGATTAAATCACGGATTAATCAATTTTGTGATTCACAGTCTTACAAAATATTGTTGGGTGGAAATATTTCATATAAGACAATCCCAACTAATAAAATTGCTCAATAGACTAGATAGAACAAATTAAAAATTGTAGGTTTTATATTTAAATTTTTTGC
>NW_027633429.1:10000-12500 GCF_053919585.1 Euprymna scolopes
TATATTTATATATATATATATATGGATATATATATAATATTTATGTATATGTATAGCTATATAAATTTATATATGTATGGATATACAAATATATATATGTATGGATGGATATATATATATATGTAGGGATATATATGTATATATATATGTATGGATATATATATATATATATGTATGGATATATATATGTATGGATATATATATGTATGGATATATATATGTATGGATATATGTATGTATGGATATATATATATATTTATATATATGTATATATATATGTTTGTATGGATATATATATATTTATATATGTGTATATATATATATATATATATATATATATATTTATGGATGTATATATATATGTATGGATATTATATATATATGTACGGATATATACTATACATATATATATATATATATATGTATGGATATATATATATATGTATGGATATATATATATGTATGGATATATATATATATATATATATATATATGTATATATATATGTATTGATATATATATGTATATATATATGTATTGATATATATATATCTATGTATATGTATGGATATATATATATATATATGTATAGATATATATATATATGTATTGATATATATATATATATATATGTATATGTATGGATATATATATGTATGGATATATATATATATGTATAGATATATATATATGTATTGATATATATATATATATATGTATATGTATGGATATATATATATGTGTATAGATATATATATATATGTATGGATATATATATATATATATATATATATATGTATGGATATATAATTATATATATATGTATGGATATATATATATGTATGGATATATATATATATATATGTATTGATATATATATATGTATGGATATATATATATATATATGTATGGATATATATATATATATGTATGGATATATATATATAAATATGTATATGTATGGATATATATATATATATATATATATATATATATTAATCGCAAAATCAGAAAGACCGTAAACTTGACACTAAAAATTATAAATGGGAAACAACGAAAATAATTAACAAAAAACATAATATAAGAATAAGAAATAATAAATATGTACATAATGATAACCATTTTAGCCTAATAATAAAATAAATACGAGAAAAAAAACAATAACAGGAAAAAAATATGTATAGACGGCCAAAAAAATAAAATGAAACATAAACACCCAAGAGATACGAAAAAAAAAAGGAAAAATTACTAGCGTAAGAAGAAGTTAAAAAATTAATTAAATAATTTCGTAAATAATAAATCAAACGTAATTAAAAATAAGAAAAAATTACTAGCTTAAGAAGAAGTTAAAAAAATTAATTAAATAATTTCGTAAATAATAAATCAAACGTAATAAAAGAAGAAACAAAATAAGAATGCAGAATTAACATAATGGATATTAGATACATAAATTGGAAAGAAATTAAAAAACCAAAAAAATACGGAAATAAGGCTAATAAAAAGAAAATATAGATATATAAAAATCCCACGGAAAAATTTTTAAAGATTGCAACCTCGATAAAAAAAATTCCATCCCCATGTGAGTTTTTAAAAACAAATTGTGACTGTAATTAATTTGATTTTAATTGTCTCTGAAGAGAACGGTAAATAATGAAGATTCGGTATGCTATAATTAAAACAACCGTTTGTCTTTTTACCCTTCGAACAGCTGTCAGACTAAGGAGGAAAAAAAAAAAATATATAATAACATGTCTTAAAAAATAATAAAAACAAAAATTGTGTACTAATAAATAAAAGGTGTTGTTTTTCTGATTATATAAATTATATTGCTCTGAATTCTCATCGAGCTAAACCGAAGTTAATATTGGTACAATTATCAATAAAATACCATTTAAAAGGTATTAAAATTGATTGTTAAAAAAATACATATATATATATATATATATATATATATATATATATATATATATATATATATATATATATATATGGATATATATATATATATATGTATGGATATATATAAGTATGTATAGATATATATATATATATATGTATGGATATATATATATATGTATATATATATATGTATATATCTATATATATATATATATGTATGGATACATGTATGTATAGATATATATATACGTATGGATATATATATATATGGATGGATATATATATATATATATATATATACATATGTATGGATATATATATATATGTATATATATATACATATGTATGGATATGGATATATATATATGTATGGATATATATATATGGATGGATATATAGTAATATACATATGTATGGATATATATATATGTATGGATATATATATATGGATGGATATATATATATATACATATGTATGGATATGGATATATATATATGGATGGATATATATATATATATACATATGTATGGATATGGATGTATATATATGTATGGATATATATATATATGGATGGATATATATATATATATATATATATAT
>NW_027633429.1:17500-22500 GCF_053919585.1 Euprymna scolopes
GTTTACTTAGTTAACCTAAGTTGGTATTACATTTATTTTACATTTACTTTTTTTTTTAATTATTACTTTTAGACTGTGACGTTTACACCCGGAAGTAATGAGTCACACGTAGGTCGCTTTTATTCATTCCCTTTTGGTCAAGATCAAAGTGTAGTATCTGTTCTCCAGATGCTGCACTTCATTTTCTTGTTCTCTTTCGGTGGAGGAGAAATCCTTCACGACTGAGACAATTTTTTATTTTTGTACCTTTTCTCCACGTTAAAAACGACCCTGGTGTCTAACTCTGTCCCGTGGGGAGGCATAGTAAATAGGTACAATATAATTGTTTATAATTGTACTATTCAGAAATATTATTTATAGTTCGTCCATTTCAGTTAGTATACATTTCCTTTACGCTTAATTAATTTACAATCATTAATATCGTTAAACAATTCCGTTTAAAACCGAAATTATGCCACCCAAACGAAGTAGAAACGAAAGTGAGGAAGAAAGAATGGAAAGATTGGAAGCTAATAGACTAAGAGTTACTGCAATTCGCTCCAATGAAAACAATTCAGATAGAGAAAGACGTCTAGAACTTAACAGGATACGTCAAAGAGAAAGGAGAGCAAGACTGTCAGATTTGGAAAGAGAAACCCAACGTGAAGCTGACAGAACTAGACATGCTGTAAAGCGGTTAAATTCATCACAAGATGAAATTCAAGAAAGGCAAAGATATGCACTGGAAAGAGAGGCAATATTACGATCGAATGAATTATATGAGGTAAGTAGACGTACACAAGGTCAGTTGAGAGTGGCTCAACGACATCAGAATGAATCGGAAACCCAACGAAGCTTTCGCCTATACCAAGGGCAACAACGAGAGGCTGCATGGAGAGAGAGTATGACTTTGCCCCAGCAATTGACAGAAAACGAGGCAGCTAGACAACGAATGACTGCTTTGAGACACCATGAAATAGAACACTGCAATAGAAAAGGATTGCTCTACAACAAAAATGACTCTCTCACTACAGCTGATATAGGAAAAATGGACAAAGTATGTCAACATTGCTCAGCTGTAAAATTTAAAGGAGAAACCCCTGGTTGTTGTTGTTCTTCTGGCAAAGTTGTGCTTGATAGCTTTCCACCACTGCCTCAGTTGCTTCAAGATTTACTCTCCGGCAATGGTCCCATCTCTAAAGATTTTCTGCAAAATCTACGCAGTTATAACAATTGTTTTGCAATGACATCATTTGGTCACAAAATTGCGTCAGTACATGGGTGGAATCCTTCTTTTAGAATTCGAGGCCAGGTTTACCACCAGATTGGGAGTCTTTTACCACCTGAAGATGAAACAGCAAAGTTTATTCAAGTCTACTTCTTGGATAGTCTGAAAGAGGAACTACATAATCGGGGACGTGACAGTAGACTCAATAGAGACATTCTCCAAAGTCTGACTGAATTTTTACATGAGAACAACAGCTTTATTTGTCAGCTGAAAACAACAAAGGAGAGGATTGAAGAAGAACACTTGGTAGAACATAAAGTTGTCATAAGGGAAGACCGAAGGCCGCAAGAAGAGCATCCACGGCGATTCAATGCTCCAACAACAACGTATGAGATTGGAATATTAATGGAGAATGAACCAACAGCTAACCGGGATATTGTCTTGCGTTTTAGAAATGATACATTAAAATGGATCTCCGAACTACATCCCCTCTACGATACTTTAATGTACCCGTTAATGTACCCCTATGGTTCTCCATCTTACAACATCTACATGAAGGCATCCAATGGGCGAAAAGTTACCCAACAGCAATTTTATTCGTACCATTTAATGACTCGGCCTGGAAACTATTTTCTTTGGTACCGAAGGCTATTTCAACAATGGCTGGTGGATGTGTACTGCAAGATTGAAACAGAACGTTTACAGTTCCTGAGGCGTGAGCAACAGACCCTGAGAGCTGACAATTATAGCAACTTGAGAGATTCAATTCTTAGGGAGGATGGGAATCCAGAACAGTTTGGTCAACGAGTTGTACTTCCGGCAACTTATACAGGAGGCCCTCGATACATGTTTGAGCGTCAAAGTGATGCCATGGCATATGTTCGGCGAATGGGCCGAGCCGACCTCTTCATCACGTTCACAACAAATCCAAAGTGGACAGAAATTACAGAAAATTGTCTTCAAGGGCAAGACCCTCAGGATCGTCCAGATATTGTTGCCAGGATTTTCAGGCAAAAGCTAAAAAAGTTACTTGAATTTATTAAAAAGGGAGGATTTGGCAGGTTGAGGGCTTTCCTGTACAGTATTGAATATCAAAAAAGAGGACTGCCGCATGCACACATCCTCACCTGGCAGGCCCCAGAGGACAAACTTCTACCAGAAAAAATGGATCTCTGCATAACTGCAGAGATCCCTGACAAAGAGGAAGATCCTGATCTTCATGCTAAAGTGATGGCACATATGGTGCATGGACCTTGTGGACCATTTAATCCAAATTGTCCATGTATGATTGACAACAAATGTTCCAAAAAATACCCAAAAGAATTTCTTCAGTGTACCGAGCAAGGCCAAGACTCTTACCCCAAGTACAGGCAAAGAAAACCAGAAGATGGAGGCCAGACTGGTACAATAAGGATGAAGAGAAATGGTCGGTATGTTAATCAAGAAATAACAAACCAGTGGATTGTTCCGTACAACAAGGTCCTCCTTCAGCAGTTCAACGCTCACATTAACGTAGAAATTTGCAGCTCGATCCAAAGCATCAAATATGTCCTCAAATACGTGAATAAAGGATGTGATCAAGCAGTGTTTGAACTACAAAGAACTGATGGAGCAGCTAACCAACAAGGCCAAGTACAAAGTCACATTGTGGATGAGATCCAGCAGTTCCAGAATGCAAGGTATGTCGGCAGTTCAGAGGCGGCCTGGAGGATATTGGAACATCCCATCCATGAACATTTCCCCCCAATTGTACAACTTTCTGTTCATCTTGAAAATGGGCAGCGTGTCATGTTCTCAGCTGATACTGCTCTGGAACGAGCCCAAGGTCCACCGCCTGCCACAACTTTGACAGCATTTTTTCAACTCTGCCATGAGGATGACTTTGCAAGGGGTCTCAAATACGTAGAAGTCCCTGAGTTTTACACTTGGAACAAATCGACCAAGAAATGGATGAGAAGAATGCGTGGGGTACAAGTTGAAGGTACTGAAAATGATGATGTATGGAAGGCACCATGCATTGGGAGAATCTACACGATTAGTCCAAAAGCAGGGGAGTGTTATTTCTTACGCCTGTTGCTCAATGAGGTTGCTGGTCCAACTTCATTTCAAAATTTGCGAGCATACAATGGTCAGGTGTTTGAAACATACAGAGCAGCGTGCCTTGCTCGAGGCCTTCTAGAAAATGACCATCACTTGCATCAAGCAGTAGGAGAGGCAAGTGCCACTCAATCACCTTCAAATTTGTGAAGCCTATTTGTGATAATTTTAACAGCCTGTGAGCCAAGAAATCCTCTTGAGATCTGGATGGCTTTTCGTGATGTAATATCTGAAGACATTCTTCACAGATACAGGCAAGAAGTTAACAATCCAGAAGCAGATTTTAATGAGGACATCTACAATAAAACTCTTTGTCTAATTGAAGAAAAAGTTCTCCTTATGTGCGGTCAACCATTGGCAAGCTATGGATTACCTGCACCAACGCAAGGGAGAGATGAAAGACTCGCGAGAGAGTATCAACGTGAAGTTACTTATAATCTTGAAGAACTTTCCCTACAAGCAGAAAATATGCAAGAAAAACTGACCGATTCTCAAAGAGAAGTTTACAATTCATTCATGGCAATGTTGGAAGCACAAGGTGAAATGAACAAAAACATGATGTTTCTTGATGCTCCAGGTGGTACGGGCAAGACTTTTGTAATCAATTTGATCCTTGCAAAGATTAGATCCATGAGAAAGATTGTGCTTGCAACAGCATTCAGTGGCATTGCTGCTACTCTACTACAAGGTGGCCGCACTCTTCACAGCACTTTTAAAGTACCCTTGGATACTCATCGAATGGATCAGCCAGTTTGCAAAATTACTGGTAACTCAGCCTTGGCAAATGTAATTAGAGACACCTCTGCAATCATTGTAGACGAAGCCCCAATGACGCACAAGAGTGCTTATGAAGCAATTGACCGAACACTGCAAGACATCACAGGAAACAAGAATCCCATGGGTGGCATTCCAACCTTATTTTGCGGTGATTTCCATCAAATCCTCCCAGTGGTTAAAAATGGCACAAGGGCTAACATTGTCAATGCAAGTTTGAAACAATCCTATCTCTGGAGGCACGTTATAGTAAAGAGACTGACTACTAATATGAGAGCCTATATCTTTGATAACACAGCTGCAGCAGACTTCTCAAAATTGCTTCTCCAAATCGGTAATGGTCAGTTTCCTATCACTTCTTCACCTGACACAATTAAGATTCCAACTGCGCTTGGTAAATATGTCGGTAATCAGAAGCAACTGAAAGACAAAGTGTACCCAGACCTGCAAAACAATGGAAAATCACCGGATTGGCTTGCTGAGAGGGCTATTATTTCGCTATTAAACAGCAATGTGAATCATTTGAACAATTCAATAATGGATGAATTTCCAGGAGACACAAAGCAATACAAGTCAGTTGATTCGGCTACTAATGAATATGAAGCTGTTCACTACCCTGTGGAGTTTTTAAACTCTTTGGAGATATCTGGAATGCCTCCACACATTTTAAATCTCAAAATTGGATCGCCAATCATGATTCTTCGATCCTTGGAACCGCCAAAAACAACAAACGGAACCAGATGTGTTATCACCAGATTGCACACCAATGTACTTGAGGCCACCATTTCCTGTGGTCCCTACAAAGGTGAAACCGTTCTACTGCCAAGGATCCCCTTAGTTCCATCGGACTCAGAACTTCCATTTAAATTCCGGAGACTCCAATTTCCTGTGAAGGTGTGTTTTGCAATGAGCATAAACAAAA
>NW_027633429.1:27500-32500 GCF_053919585.1 Euprymna scolopes
TTATTTTGGAGTCCAGGCAGATCCTACCAAGTTTGTTAGGGAGTTAGCAAATATTAAGCAGGGTAGAAGCGAAACTGTGCAGGACTACATGCAGAGGTTAGTGCACTTGGCTATAGGTTCGTATGGTAGTCTAGATACGAACAATGAAGTAGTAAAAAGCCAAGTGATAGGTTTCTTCATCGAGGGGCTATATGACAGACAAGTCAAAATCGCTGTCATGAGGGAAGAACCATCGGACCTCAAGGTAGCCTATGAAAAGGCCCTAATCGAGGAACGGTGGCAAACCCGCATAAGAGGCAATGACCGAGAAGAAGAACCTATGGAAATAAATTATAGTGGGCGCCAGAGGAATATAGAAGCGATAAGGAAAAAAAGATTCCCAGAGCCAGATAGGGGGCAGAGGAATTATAGAGGATTTAATAGAGGACCCGGCTTCAAGGCAAGAGAAACAGAGCGCCCTTGGCCGGAGATTAAGTGTTACAATTGCGGCAGAAAAGGCCATATAGCCAGGAACTGCACCTTCCCTAAGTCGGGAAACGAGCAGACCCCACTCGCAAGACGCCCAGCGAGAGGAAGAGGGGTGAACAGTCAAAGATCATAGGACATATGGGCGCCGCTAATTGCATCCCTATTAAGATAGAGAAAAATAAGTTTAGGGCTTTAGTAGATACTGGCGCCGAAATTTCTGTAATAAAAAGTACTGTATTAGAAGGTCTCAGAGAGAAGCCTGAGATAAAGAAAATAGAGATTAATTTAAGGACTGCAAACGGGTCACCTCTCATAGTGCAAGGAGTGGCGCGTTTACAAATTAAAGTAGGAAGCCAGTACATTCGACATGATTTTGTAGTGACGAAAAACCTTAAAAGGAACGTCATATTGGGCCGAGACTGGCTCAAGCAAAATAGTGTTAGAATGTACTTTGATTTAGGAGCAATCCGATTAGGCAGCGAGTACATAGCGCTGCAAGAGGAGGCTTATATTTCGAGTATAGTTAGATTAAGGCACGATGTCACCCTGAAACCGCAGCATTTACATGCGTGCACAGCTCGTGCCGAAATGAGAAATGGTCAGGGTTTAGATTACGAAGTAGTGCAGATAGATAAAGGCTTCCTAAGTGATCTAAGTGGTGTATCCGTAGCGAACACGGTAGTTAAAATTAAAGGTAGGAAAAGTTTTCCTTTGCTAATTATGAATAACACGAACCAGACAGTAAAATTAAAGAAAGGTTACAAGATAGGTAGATGTAGAAGAACAGAAGTAGTAATGGCAATATCAAAGCCAAATAAACAAAAGAAGTCGGGAAACAAAAGTAACCTCAACGGCATAAAAGTGCCAGAAGAAATGAGGAAAGTTTTAAATAAAGTCCCGCAACGAAATACTGATTTATTCGTCACAGAGGATAGATATTTAGGCCGGACTGATACAGTAGAGATGAGGATCGATACAGGAAAAAACGATCCCATAAAGAAAAACCCGTATAGAACACCTCTCAAACAACGAGAAGAAGTTAATGTAGCACTAGAGGAAATGCTACAGGCAGGGGTGATAGAAAGGTCAAACAGTCCGTGGAGTTTCCCGATAGTTTTGGTAAAAAAGAAAGACGGAACAAAGAGGTTCTGTGTAGATTTTAGGGCCCTGAATAAGATAACAAAGAAGTATGCCCGAGCGCTACCAGTAATTGATGATATACTGGCCTCGCTTGGGTCAGCAAAATACTTCTCAAAGTTGGACTTAAAATCAGGGTATTGGCAGGTAAAGTTGAACGAAAAAGATAAAGAGAAAACTGCGTTCACCTGTCATAGAGGACTGTTCCAATTTAATGTAATGCCATTCGGACTTGCTAACGCTCCGGGAGTGTTTCAGGAGCTAATGTCCGTAGTGTTACAGGGACAGGAAGAATTCGCCGTACCTTATTTGGATGATATTTTGATATTCTCCAAAACAAAGGAGGAACATGTTAGGCATATAGAAAAGGTGTTAGGTAGTTTACGTAGGCATAATTTAAGGTTAAAGGCGGCGAAGTGTGAGTTTTTCGGCAAGGAAGTGCAATATCTGGGATTCCGAGTAAGTGAGAAAGGTATCCAGCCGGAGGGGGACAAGGTTAAAGCAATTCAGGCAATTGTGACCTCAACCACTGTGAAGCAGGTTAGATCCTTTATCGGCATGACATCCTATTACAGGCGATTTATCAAGGATTTTTCTGTAATCGCCGAACCGTTAATTCGATTAACTAGGAAGCATGCACGTTTCTGTTGGGACGATGCGTGTCAGTCTGCTTTTAATCGATTGAAATCGAAGCTTGCAGAGATGGTGATGCTGGCATACCCGGACACTAACAAAGGATACAGGTTATACACGGATGCCTCCGATTATGCGATCGGAGCAACCTTGTCTCAAATGGTCTACGACCCGGAGGAGGGTCGGGAGATAGAGAAACCCATTTATTTTCTATCTCATAAGTTGTCTGATACCCAGACTAGATGGTCAACAATAGAGAAAGAAGCATATGCGATTCACTATGCCTTAAACAAGTTGAATCACTACTTGCATAGTGCTACGTTCACCATCTACACGGATCACAGACCATTGGAGTACTTGCTGAAATCTCCGATACAGAATAGGAAGATACAGACGTGGGCATTAAGTATGGCTGGCTATGATTGCACCATACAGTACCTAAAAGGAAAAGATAACGTCTGTGCGGATCTCTTATCCCGTGCGGTAAATGCGAGTCGGGATGAAGACGATCCTCCAGTAGAAATAGATGATAGGAATTACACGGTGAGTGCGATAAACTCGAATCGTTTTGAACCAAGAGAGTTTGTATCGCATAAGGATGACGAAGACTCACCGGTAGTAAGCGAGCGTCCTACACTATCAGGTTTGGATATGTGTAAAGAACAAGACGCCGATAGTCAGATCGTCGAATTAAAGAAACAGATGAGGAGCGGTAAAACGTCCAAGATGGAAGAAAAAAAGTACATCATAATGGACGATATCGTATATTATTTATCGCAACCCGACGACGATCCGTTAGTTAGATTATATATTCCGTCACATTTGAGGATGAAGGTATTGAAACAATACCATGATGAGAATGGTCATATGGGTGTGGAGAAAACGTTCCACTCCATTAAACAGAAGTATTTCTGGCCTGGTTTGTTCAAGAAGGTAAACGAACACATAGGGAAGTGCGTCCCATGCCAGACCAGAAATTTGAGGAAGCAACAACCTCAAATGCAGGAGACCGACATGCCTTCTTTTCCTTTTGCTAAGATTGCATTGGATATTTCCGGACCCTATCCGAGGACTTTGTCAGGCAATCAATACATAGTCACGTTCATCGACATGTATAGTGGTTGGCCTGAGGCTTTCGCTGTGCCTAATAAAAAGGCAGAGACAGTGGTGCATCTCTTAATTGAGGAAATATTTCCCAGATTTGGTGCACCATTGCAGTTACTTACGGATAACGGACCGGAGAACGTCAATGGGATCATGAAAAGGGCTTTAGAAGAGCTTAATGTTGATCACGTGACCACCTCATTTTACCACCCGCAAAGTAACGGGAAAATAGAAAGATTCCATAGGACGATGCATGACGTACTAGCAAAGAAAATAGGGGACAATGACCGTTCATGGGACATGTACTTGAACCAGATGCTGGCTGCTGTAAGGTTTCATGTCAGCGAAACAACAAAGTACTCCCCCTATTATTTGCTCTATAATAGAGACGTTGTCTTGCCGTTAGACAACATACTGAGGCCGCGTAGAATTTACTACGGGGAAGAGGATCATGAGATCGCTCTGCAGGACATGCATCGGACCTTTACATTAGTCAGGAACAATGTAAAGAGAGCTAGGAAGAAAATGATAGATAGGGCCAACGAGAAAACAAAAGCAGTCGATTTTCAAGTTGGCGACTTAGTTTATTATAAAAATAATAGAAAAAAGGGAAAGCTAGACGTAAGATGGTCTCCATATTACGTAATAATAGAGAAGACGGGGCCAGTCTCGTATAGAATTAGAAGCCAACTGACGGGGGCAGTAACAAAAGCCCATGGGGAACACCTTCGGAAAGCAGAACTGGAGGAATGGGATATCCCCAACAAGCAAGAGGGCTGTAGAAAAACAACCCTGTCAGCACCGGTAGAGGATAGTAGTTCAGATCAAGAATCCTCTAGTGGGGAGGAAGAAAATTATCCCCAACAGAGCAATCGCCATCAACGAGAATCCCCAAGTCAGGAAAACAGGGTCCCGTTGATGGAACGGAAAATAATCACACGTAGCATGACGGCTGAAAGGGCTAAAGAAGTTGATGAAATATGGAAGGAAGATATATATAACTTAGTGCCCAGGTCGTGCAGAGTTGATTATGATAGTAGGGATCAGCCAACCGTAGCTAGGGCTAGCACGGGGGTTGGGAACTCAGGTTATAATCGAACTGCGGGTCGGGAGCGCGGAACAGGATGTTTGGATTGGTTAAGAAAATTACTCTGTTGATGTTAGGCAACATCCTTATCATAGGGAGTTCGGAGTTGCCACCAATATTTAGGATCCTGGCGTTCTGGTCGAAATTTTTGTACTATATGCTGCCCACATTTTAAACAAGTCATTAAAATGTAAGACTCGTATTTAGTTAATTAGTCATATTAATTAAAGAGCCGAGGTAGTGGAGAATATTGGACAAATCGACCACTTCGGTAAAATTGGTAAATTTGCAGCGTATATTTTGCTGTTAAGTGCGGCCGATGCACTTATACCGAAGAAGACCTTATGCTTTTCGTGTTGCTGTTTATTTTTATTTTTATTTTTTTTTTCTAAGTTAAACGAAAAAAAAAATACAGTAAAAGGGATGAAAAAACAAATTGTGACATTAAAAACATTATTGGAAATGTCGATGGACCGATAGACGATTGAAAAAAAAAAAAAAAAAAAATGGTTAATGGAGGGGTGTTATGTAATAAATGGCTGGAACCATCATACATAACTGAAAAGAAAAA
>NW_027633430.1:0-25000 GCF_053919585.1 Euprymna scolopes
AATAGGCTCCTATATGGTTGTCTATTTAAAAAAAAATGATTACATATAATGATAGAAGATGTATCGAGGATCAGGAATGGGTATGTTTGGTCTGACAGAAATGTGGTTCAGAAAATGTCTGGGGTCTGCGTTCGCGCCTGGCTCCCAATGTATGGAAATAAAAAAATGAAAAAAGAAAACAACGTTTACAAGGGTGTTTGATATAGATGTACATGAGAATACTTTTATAAGTATGTTTTAACTTAAATAGGGATGGTGTAATAAAGTTGTGGGGTGCTGCGTTCGCACCTTGCTTCCATAGAATGGAAATAGACACAGACTGTACTAAAGACTTTTCATATCTATCTGCGTAAGTATACTTTGATAATTGTGTTTCAGAAATGCGGTATAATAAAATTATGGGGTGTTCGTTCTTGCCTGACCGCATTGAATGGAAATATGTCACACAGTTATAAAGGTTTTTTTTTTTAATATAGATCCACAAAATAGTCTGATAAGTGTTTAAGAGTGACCAGGTATGGTATAATAAATTATGGGGTTTATCTATTTTATTTTTTACTTTCATCATATTTTGCTTTGGTTTTGATACCCCCCAATTGGAAGCTATCACTTTACAACCCTTCCTTGTCATAACCTATCATACTTTCATAAATCAGAGTCCATTTTCTGTAGGCTGTTTTTCAACCCAGTAAACGACGGGTACTTTTCTAGTGTATATATATATATATATATATATATATATATATGTATATATATGTACATATATGTATATATATATGTATATATACATATATATATACATATATATACATATATATATACATATATATATATATACATATATGTATACATATATACATACATATATATACATATATATATATATATATATATACATACATATATGTATACATATATACATCCATATACATATATATATATACATATATATATATATATATATATATATATATATATATATATATATATATATATATATACACGCACCAGGTGATGACGCTGAAATTAACAACGAATAGTAAGTATACACTTAGGACGGTTTATAGCTCGTACATTATTTGTTTGGGTGGATAAATAACGCGAAGATGCAAATATTGGCAAGCTGAAATGCGAAATATTTATTTCAACTGGTCGAAATGTTTTTACTTCTTCTGACGCGTGCCGCATAAAATTTAATCATTTAAGTCCGTCAATATTTAGAATTTAATTTCTTTCTCTCGATAGCAACATCTGTCGAGAACTCGGTTTGAAATCCAAATGATTTGGCTTCAATTTTAGCTAATGGACCATGTTTTTTTTTTATTTTGACATCGTATCTTAGTATTAATAAATACGAATATCTAAATACTTTAAAATAAATGTTAGCGTATTTTACGACAAATAGAATCTATATATTTATTTACAGGGCTAGAAAATAGAACGTTTTA
Source organism: Euprymna scolopes (assembly GCF_053919585.1). Lineage (NCBI taxonomy): Eukaryota > Metazoa > Mollusca > Cephalopoda > Sepiida > Sepiolidae > Euprymna > Euprymna scolopes. The sequence goes on from NW_027633430.1 coordinate 1,449, forward strand.
AAACTTCTATGCATACTTTTTACTGTCTTTTAAGGCGTTAAATGTTTTGACAATTAATATTTTGCCGCAAATCCCTCACGAACGAAGAAAAAATTCGTTCAAAAAAAAAGCATACATTACTGAAGTAAATATTTCACGACTAATTCTTAGTGCAGTTTTTATGGTAAATGCTTACTTGTCCTAATGTCAGATTCTTTTTTTTTATTCTTTCTTCTATATTTCAAAGTAGTACGTAAATGTTGCTGTTTTTATAGTCTAGTCATATTTTTATTATGGAAATACGCGAGCTTGAAAAGTAATATAATTAAGCTTAAACATGGAAAAGTAAAGCATTAGTTGTTTAATCTGGAAAAGAAAACGGCAATATGTTCTAGGAAAATATAATATACGCAAAACTTAAAATATTGCAACATTAAGAATTGATTATATAATGTTATAAAGAGCATAAAAATAATGCGGCATATTTTAAGTGGTAAATTTATTATATTTTTTACTAAAATATATTGTGCTTTTATTTTCCCGTTTAAACAACTAGTCTTTAATTTTCTGTCTTAGCTTAACCCATACAATTTTTCATGCTAGCATTTTTCTATAACTCATGATTCACTTGTTCTTTGATTTCAGTCTTTTTTTTTTGCCCTGACAAACACATATACCAATATAAACCACTCGTGTGATTTCAATAAAACACTCCCACTTATCTCCCTTGCATGCTTTCATTCTATCCTTTATTTTCTCGAGTTACTTCTCTTATCACGATAGTAGTCGCTTAAGCGACGATGCTATAATAAAAACTAATCATAAAAACCGTCGCTCACACCCTTACATATTTTTACGATTTTGAACGCCAGAAAATGTATTATAACTTTATTTTACTGAACGAAAATAGAAAATGTTTTTGTCAAAATATAGCTGAGAGGGCAGTCTATATAATATAATAATTGGTTGAAATTTTCTCGAAAAAATACGTGAGCGGAAAAGTTTTAAAGCAGTTCTAAATGACTAAACCTGTAAATTAACCATATATTCAAACACAGTACTGTTTGATTAAGTAATTACTCCGCTTCTTTCTGGATTTTTTTTTTTCTAAATTGATTTCCATTTACTTTAAATAACTTCGTTTTTTATAAATACTTTCTCATTTGCTCATAAGTAGTTTGCCGGGTATGAAAAGAGGTGTTATTTAAGATTAAAACTTATATAATCTCCGTCAGCAATTTTTTAACAACTGAATAACTAATAATACGCAATAATGAAATATCTCCAACCTCCAAGATGTACGAAAGGCCTTCAAAATAAACTTCATACGTCTCCATGTTAAGAACGGATTTCAGAATTAGAACCATTATCCTCCACAAGTGAAGAATGGCTTTCGCTATAAACACCCCTATGTCCCCATGGAACGAACGGTTTTCAGAATAAACATCTTCAACCTCCCCGTGTTTAGACGGCTTTCGGAACCAGCAACACCAACCTTCCTTTATTAAAAACATCTTTCGGAATAAAGACCACATTTTTTTCATTTGGGTCGCGGAAATATTTGCTTTGCCATTTGCTTAAGTTACGCGCATGCGCTTTACTAACTACTTGGTTGTAAAACAAAATTGCTGTTGTTGATCATGTTCTATATCGAGTAAACGAATTATTGGACCTCAATTTAACTGTTATATTCGTTGTCAGCATACCCGATAAAGTTTACATTTAATATCCTAAAACTGTCATGAATCAGAAATTATCCAATGAAATATTTACACGAAAGCAATAAGTAAAACATTAACAGAAGTTTTCTTAATATTGTTTTAAACGAAATACAATGAAATTTGAATTTATTTAAAAACAAGAAATTTTATGAAGTTCATGTTCGTCCACTCCGCGTCAGCTGAAGTATCAAGCGGCAGATTCCCAGGGATTACAGTAGTTTGATTATAATTCTATACTTTTTAATCGTAACTCGAAATTATTCTACACCAGAATTTACAGTATTTATATTTAATTATGGCATGAGTTACACATTGAATTGTAAAAAAAAAGATAGGTATAACAACATGTATAGTGTTCAATAATTAGTTTGTCTATTAAACAAAATGCTTCTGTTCTTGAAAACCGAACGTTTGGTTCGGTCGTGAATTCTTTCATTACCATTTAAAATGTGATATGAAAATTTGCCATGTTTGCAAAACTGCCTGGTAATCCCGTTTTTGTTTTTTTTAGCTTGGAGAATATTATTATGATAACACATTTATTTGATGATCAGTCTGCGGAACTTTTAAGAAATAACATAAGTTTCATTGCCATTGATACAATAACATTGATAAGAGATCTTCAATTGCACAACATATCATGTAGCCAAACGGTTAATTAAGTTCGGAAGCTTATGACTGATTATTTATCAGATATTGCTCACAATTTATAAAATGCCGAATGGAGTCGCCACTTCCGCTAACGAGCATACACATACAACTTGGAACCGCTTGTTAATTTCACACATTTACGAAGTCCATTCATTTAAATAAAGCTGCTTCAACCGGTCAATTGTTATTTCAACTTAAGTACACTAATTTATGCATATATATGCGTGCATATGCATCCACACGTATACATACATAATTACATACACGATCATGAGGAAGAATGAGAGACAACTAGAAGAATTCTTAAGGGATTGGAATTAATTTGTGACTCGCGCTGCCCTACGACGCACTTGGAGATATACACTTGAGATACCACTTTATGTCTAATTACTTTTACTCATGGCATGGGTGGTGTTACCGACAACACTTGAAACACTTTGGATGTACTACAGGAAGTTTGGGAGTCGTAGAAGATTAGATGCTTGATCAGTTGCTGATTGATGGCATCAACCCTACATTACGATCGAAGAGTCGATGTTAGGATTTCACTAAGAGAATATACTGGATTAGAATTGCGAAAAGTTCTAAGAAATAAAACAATCAAAATTTCGATTAATAGAATATCTAAATGAACGAATATACATAATTTCAGTAAAAGACATAAAAACAGCAGTGAAACGTCCAACGTCGCCAGCACCAATCAGTTGACCGTCATATCGACCAAAACTATATCTTGTAATGCTATAATCGAAATGTCAATAAAACTTAATTGTCTTTACAAGTTTTTTTCTTGATTACCGCAAATTAATACTATCACGTGTATACAATTTTAGCAAGCATGGTTAAAAGTGAAACCAACAAATAAGATAATTATTATAATAAAAAATAATAATATTACATATCTATGCTGCCATAACAGTCCTTAACAGCTTTTTATTATTTTAATTGATTTAGTAACTTACATTATATATAAAGTAATTAGTGGGAAATCATCTCCCGGCGACAAAAATGTTTTAAATAATAATAATAATAATAATAATAATAATAATAATAAAAATAATAAAAATAATAATAATAATAATAATAATAATAATAATAATGATGATGATGATGATGATGATGATGATGATAACAACAACTACAATAACAATAACAACAACAACAATAACAACAAAGACTTTCGCTGGCGAGGATTACTATTTACCGTAACCAGTTATACACTCCTTTTGAAATGTTCATCTCTATTTTTCTCGTTATGTACTGAATATTTTTAATGAGATCTATATAAAATGTGTTTCTATTAAATTTTAAAGATTTTCTATTCTGAAAAAAGTTTTAAAAATTTAATCTAAAAAAGTTATTTTGAAGTTTTTGTTAAAAAAAGAAAGAAATTCTCATTACTTAGACTTGTTTACAAAGAGGGGGTGCAAAAATGAGTTGTAGTGTGAGCAGAAATACAAACTAAAACAGAGATAATATTCAGACCTGTAATAATACAAAGAGTGGGATGCAAAAATGAGTTGTGGTGTTATCCCTTACAAAGTAAGATATAAAAAATTAATTTAAATTGAATAAAAATATTACTTTGGATTTATTTTATGTAATCTACATTTTGGTGCAATTTTTACATAATAAGGGCTGCCCCCTTTTCATGTAAGTATAAAAATAGAGAGATTTAGTTAAAATGAAAATGAAATAGAATAGCCGAAATTCGAACCTCGTAATTTAGGTTTAGAAATAGATTACGAGAGAGAATTAGCAAATGGTATGTAAAAGCAAACCATTGTTTAGCTTAGAGATGAAATAGTTTTAAGAAAAGAATGTGCATTTGTCAATTCTGTTTTAAAATGTAATTGAAGAATGCAACTATAAGATAATTTAATAAACATGTTTGTAACATATTGGAAATATAGCCTACTGGGAATATAGGTTAACATTTCTTTTGTAAACAAAAGAAAATAGTTTTAGACAATCATTTCCAGAACACGTGAAAGAAGACACATGTTTTAACATGTGTATGACGTCATGGAAAATGGGAAGTTCTCGATACAGTTAGAAACTTTAGAGTTAAGCGGGGGGATCTGAGAGAGAGCCTGAGGATTAGAGACGACAGTCTGGAGTCGAGAGATGGGAGTCGAACGTCTGGAAGCGAGACGGTAACCTTTGAAACATGGAATGTAAAACTTCGACTTCTTGACTAAGAAAACCACGACCGGTCGGAGAAGAAATACACCCATCATGTGTTTTTATAAACGTCATCTTTGTGTTGTAATTTTACTTAAAGGTAAAGTGAAAATTGTCATCATATGTCTTATATATGCTGTGTTTTAAAATGTCTTCACATACACAATTTCTCAACATCTCGCTTAATAAGGCTATCTAAGACTCTAAGACTCACTTTTAATAAGACTCATATATAACACAATTTGAAAACATTATCTTTCATCAAGCAATTAATGATATAGATATAGAATTGTCAATTATTTTTTTAAAGTGCAACATAATGTACATCACATAAAATAAATCCAAGGTACTTTTTGATTCAATTTAAATTAAATTTTTATACCTTATTTTGTAAAATTTATAAAAGTGCACTTTGAAGATACATACATTTCAAATGGAATCTTGTACCTTTATGCTTAAAACCTATGGTACAAATATTTTGTTTAACAATTTTCATGCCTTGGATGAAATGCTTTCCTAACTTGTAAGATGATGGACGACGACAAGTTACAGAAACCATTGCAGTTCACTGAGAGAAGCCGTATTTAAAAATGAAAACTAGTTTGAACATGCTCCGTAAAATGTTTAATTATTTCTCCGGTAATTTTATATTCGGCATATTCAACTTGCTTTGACGGTTAATATCTATAGGTTGTATTGTAAACTTAAGAAAGTACTAATATATTTCGAAAGTATATATATAAAAAGTAAACATTGATGAGATAATATAGTTAGGTAATAAGTGTATTTTTTTACATAGGCATAACCACTTATCAAGGCACAGAGACCACTTAAGGATGATTCCAAAGACTTCTCAACAAATAAGTTGCGAATTTGCGATATGTATTTGTTCTTTATTTAGTACAAAGTTTTATATTAATTATATTTATGTCAGTTTTAAATGTATATTTTTTATTTAATTGTGTTTCAGTTGATTTATAATAGTTTTCTGATCCAATGATGCATTCATTTTATCCGATAAGTTGATTTTAAACATCGCATAAATAGATCCGACTATTATATTCTCTGACCCCGCCTGCATCTCGTATATCCTAAAACCACCCACCAGTCTTACTGCCGAACAGCGGCATGTTACGACGTTCTATTTTTTAGTCTTGTTGAAATCAGAGCTGTATAAAATACAATGCTTAACAATTATTATTTGTAGATGGACGCCTTTAGCAGATAAGTTCTGAATTTGCAATATTTATTTCTTTTTAATAGATGAAAACGTTATTATTACTTATATTGGTTTAAGTTTTGATTTATATTTTTCATTTGATTATGTTTGATTTAATGTATAATACTACTGTTAAACTTAATTATTAGGGTTTGTAGTTTTTCAATTTGCGGTTTGTGAATTGCTTGTTATTTAACTCAAAATAAACACATTCTCCAATTTTTTTAATCGAATGTCTGTCCACCTGTTATTATGGAAAAATAAATCTTTTGGCGTTATTCTTACGTATACTGTTCAAATATTCATAAGCGCCAACCAGTGTCGAATATGTGAACAAAGGTTGTAGAAAAATTCCATTTGAATAAAGTCGGGAGTAAATCGAAGAAAACATTCGAGTAGCCGCAATAATTACATACGTAAACATTGCCGTTCTTTCTTTATTTAATTTAGTGAGATGGGAACCTATAGCTATACTTTTCCCCTAAACATTGAAATTGAATTTATATAAATAAGAATACGTATGAATAACGCATCAACGATACATTGTCTATTAATAACAAATAGACAATGTATCGTTGGTGCGTTATTGGCAGCTTCTGTAATCAACGCTTCTCCTAATCTGTCCTCGAATCTGCATCTAGAATGAGGGATTTCTCTGATAAAGGGAATGGAAACAGCATATTTCTTGGTCGGCAGTATAAGTTGCCTCAGATATCGGACATTTTGTGCTTCTATTTTTATCCTTTTAGCTATGAAACTAATAAGGGTGCTTGACGAAAATTTTAACTGGGCTGACGTTACCGCTTGATAGTCAGAGGCATGAATCTGTCATATACTACCGGGAGTCTGTCCTATCAGGAGTTGCAAAGTACTAATTATATTGTATTGTCATTAGTTTAATGGATCCCGGAGCATGCAGTAGCTTCTGCTGGGGCTTCTCGATGTCACATTATTAAGTAATTGAATGGCTTTACATTATCATGTGTGCCGATATATATATATATATATAACATTTTAGGATCGTCCGTTTAAATCTATACTGACCACACTACCATTCATCGTAACAAAACAAAGGCCGTAAGTGACGAAGGTTTATCTGATTCACTCTCTTCTGATATCTAGCAGGGAATACAATTTACAATCTCGTCTTGGAGAGGGAGCATGTTTGGACGAACTCCAGGGTTTGAATTTTAGTTCTGATCTAAAATGGAACGCAAACATCAAATATTTTGTCAAGGTCGCTGAGAAAATGGAGAGATCCTTCTACCCTTCCAGCAGATATCTCACTGCTGCCACACTTCTCTAACTGTGTATGTCCAGGCGCTTTTATAAGCTATTCACGCTGCCGTGACAGAATTCAAAATAAATTTCGTTGCCTAGTGGAAGACCTTTCCTCTTCACTGCGAGTTCTTTCCTACAGGAGAAATGTTACAAACCTACCTGTTACATTTATCGTTATTGTCATGACAAGTCTGAGCTCTAATATATGGTTCATTGGTAGTCAAACCTTGACAAAAACTACTCGTCTAGCTAAAACTACTACTAGTAATATCTCGCACTGTTTATCTGTGCTAAGCCTTTACGTTAGATTCCATGATCAAGGCTTTTTCCTTAAAATTACACGCATCTGCGAAACTCTTCCGTTTTTCTGCTTTGCAGCTAACAACAATATGTTTGTATTCAAGTACAATGTAAACAAGTTCTTGATGAGTCATCCCCTTGAATCATCAAATTTAATACATTCCCACTACTAACTATTAATACGATATTGCCCAAATGAATAATGTACACTTATTAACCCTTCTCTTCAAATGACCTCCGGGCCTTGATAAATTGTGAGTCTTTTCTAAAAAGATCCAAATATGCGTATTCTGATAAAACATGTTGCCTTAACTACTTTCTCCACGCCATATAATGTTCAATTGGCGAATAAAGTATACTTACATCGTATATTTATTTGAAGTTTGCATTTCATAAATCACTATATCATGATGAGTTATATTTGTGTTGATGCAGATCAGGAAAACGGTGTTGTCTCTGTATAGAAGAGTTAAGTCAACGCGTTTAGTATTTATATATTAATACCGTAATACAATGTACGGACATGTGTCACAGTTTCAAGACTATACATTACTCTATCCAAAGATCTTATTTATCAAAAAGGCGAGAAGGTATTAGCATACTACAAAAAATAAATTAATATATAAATACGCTAATTCAACGTGCGTTTAATGTTATAACCCTTTTATCATTTTTAATAATATTATCTTTCAATTACCGAATATACCATAACATAAAAAACATAATGTCGCTTTTGGGATATACATAAAACTACAATATGCTTCTTGGTCTTCTGGCTATGATTCAAAGGTATATACATCTATCTATCTATCTATCTATCTATCTATCTATCTATCTATATATATATATATATATATATATATATATATATATATTCTGTCAAAACTGGTATAATAATATCCTCGTGTTTACGTCCACGTAACATACTCTTATGAAGCGGTTGGAAGTTAACCGAAATCACCGGATATATTCTGAAATTACACTAACCAGATTACGTAGATAAATTATTTTAGAGTTTTATAAACATTTCTAATAAACTATCGCGGGGTCTTCATTCACAGTAAGCGTTGAAAGAATTTCCAGCACCAATATATTACCCATGGAAGATGCCCAGCACAAATATATTGCATATTGAAGATGCTGCTGTGGGATTTCAACAGATAACGCTAGTATACTATTATCATTGCACATAAAGAGTGAGTAAAAATAAATACTCATTAATTAATTGAACTAGTGTTATTTACTGGGTCATCTTTATTTTCCTTTACACTCTATATATATTAAATTACACGCCTATGATTCTATTTAAAGTTGGCTATAGACGTTCAGCAAAGTGCGGCGATTTTAGATGAACCTTCTTGGATATTTAGCAGATAACATCATTTAGTTCTTTTAGCAATTAATCTGGAGACGAGGAAAATGCTTTTGCTCACTATATCCTACTTAATAGTTCCTGTTTGAAAATCCACGGCAAATCACATTAGATTTCTAAGCAAGAGAATTGTGTCTCATGATCAATTTAAGCGTAAGAAAAACCGGAGTCAATTCCTCTTACAAAACAAAAGGCGAAAAAATCGATAGAATTCATTTGCTTAATCAAGTTTCTATTGAAAATACGAGCAAGTAAGGTTGCTGGATATTTTTTGTCAGTTGCTTGTGTTTTTGTATGAATGCTGTTTTTTTTAAACACACAAATTGCCACGTGGGCCGTTTAGACGGACATGGCTATAAGGTAAGTTGATTTGGCTTGTCGACAAATTAAATAAAGATTTCACGTCGCGTTGATGTCAACGCAATACTTGAAAATTCTAAGATAACAATGTTTTTAAACTAATCGCTCGATTTATCAAATCATGAACTCGTTTACTTATTATAGCTTGTTCTAAATCGAGGCCAATCAGTAGATGGTCATCTAAACTCCGAGTGATAGATATTCTTAATCGACGGCAATCGATCTCTCATTCAGATTATACAGCAAGAAATTTGATCAAACATATTATATTTGCTGGTGAATAAGTTTGAAAAAAAACAACACACACACACTCACACACACACACACATATATATATATATATATATATATATATATATATATATATATATGTATATATATTTAAATAAAATTGGTGAAGAAATTCCAACGAAAGAAAGATGCATATTTAAATAAGGGAGTAGTCACCAACAATGTGTATTTTTTAACATTATTTTATTATTCCGTGTCTTGGTTTTTCATTGAGAATTATGTTTGGATCATTGTAATAATGTTTTTAAACCATTGAAATCGTTTTTACGCGCGTTTCAGACGTTCTGTGAAGCGTCCTCGTCAGAAATTATTTTCAAATGTGTTGGAGATGTAGAAATGTCAATTTTCGTAGTTCATTTGAAATGTTTCCAAGGGGTGGAGGCATGTAAGTGTTTATTATTCATTGGCATGTTCAATTTTTATTACTCTTTTATTGGGCTTGTCCAGGCCGCTGACCTGGTTGTATACACTCTCTCTTTCTACTAGTGTTTTTTTTTCTTTTCCTTTAGGGTGGGGTAGGGTGTGTGTGTGTGTGTGTGTGTATGTATGTTTTTGTGTGTGTGCACACAAACACACACAAACAGTATTTAATTACTTTATTTAATGAATGTATGTCTATAATGGTTCAATAAATTGGTCACAACCCTATTGCAATAGGAAAGATTATTTAAAAAAAATGAATAAGAGAAGGACCATAATCGGATGCTCATCGATTTAAATATAAATAAAAAAAGATGGGGAAATTGTTTATTTTACCCAATTGTATATTTACTATATAAAAACCGATTAAAGAATTAGGAAATATTATAAAACCTGAAGCATTTTTCGTCGAACAACTGCCAATGATAAATTTCTGAGAGATAGAAAATAAACGAGTTATTGTAAAAATACTTCTACTAATATGCGAATTGGATAGGAACGAAAGAAATATTAAATGGAATGTGTCCCTCCGAATAATTCCAAGTTTAACCGAAGGTTCCTCTGCTTCCACAACGTAAAAGAAGGGCATAAAACTGATACAATTAAGAAGTTTCTTCTCACTAATTCATGTTACCTTCATGTTGTCTAACCTAATAATTTAGTTACAAATGCCCCTCTTCACAAGGTTATTAATATTTTTGCCAGCTTTCTGTATAGAGACCCCGACAACCTCCCTTCTCTTTCTCGGTAGGTGTTTTGTAACTTATGGAACTTGCCACTAAGTCCGTTTCCTTCAGTTTCAGCGACATTATGTATCGCCACCTTGTCGGTATATCGATAGGCTCACCCCTTGGACGAACTCTAGCAAATATTCTTGTTAGCTTCTTGAAACATTTGCTGTTTAATAAGTGTCCAAGATCAGCCTTTTTACCTGCGTTACGTTGACGACACTTTTTCTCATTTCGCTTCGCATGACGAAGCTGTGTCTTACTACAAATTATTTAATAGTTTACACCCTCCCTCAAATTTACGATAGAGGTAGAATAACATAACTCGGTTTCTTTTATAGACTGTTAGTTTCTAAATATGGGTCTCTCTTTGTGACGTCCATTTATATTAAACGCACTTTTACTGAAGTCTATCCTAGTTGGTATTCTTTTGCACCAACAACCAGGAAAGTCAACATAATTAGAAACTTAATTCATCGGGACTTGCCTTTTGCTCTCCTTCTTATATTGATTCTAGAATTGATAATATGAAAAGGATTTACATTAGACGAGATATCCGACTCCATCGGTCAACAAAGGTATCAATGATAACAAATAATATTTCAGTTCATCGTAACGTCCGGTATACCACGAGTTACCTTGAATCGGACTTGAAAGCCAAGGTGTTCGGGATAATATTTCCTCTTTTGTCGCTGCTAACTTTAGTGTTTATCTCTCTGAATTGTTTTTTCTAAAAAAAAAAAAAAAAACGATTTCCCTGTTTTCGCAACGACGTCTTGCCTCTGTCGTGGTAAAGCATTTTTTTTTTACAAATTCAATGTCGGTATTATATATTCATTCCCGGAGTAAAACTATATAAAGAGAATTCGTCTCTACACATCACCCAACAATAGAGAAAGAAAAAAAAACAAGAAGCTGAAAACGAACTTAATAGGAACAGTGTCAGCTAAAAAAGTAGATTCATATCATTTTATTTCTTATGAAATGTTTAAGCATTTTTTTCACAAATCGATTTCTTATATCTAACATGCTGGTATATATATATATATATATATATATATATATATATATATATATATATATATATATATATATATATATATAGATATATATATATATATATATATGTATATATATTAAACCAACTATTATTGAAGAGCACGGGATTCGTCTATTTTATTACCTTCCTTTTAATCTTCTCAGATCTCCGAATAGATTTCTTTGTGTGTTTTGCAAAATTGTATAAGTTGGGTCAATAGGGAGCGCTTTCGACAGAGATACCCTCTATCATCCTCTGGCATGTTGTAGAAATTATGACGTTTTGTTCTGTTTTCCTAATTCCTAATTATATATATATATATATATATATATATATATATATATATATATATAGTCACATGGGGGTTTCTGATGAATTGGCTGGGCGGACATTTCTTAATTATGTTATATATAGAGAGTATATGAATGTATTGTGCCTATGCATGTGTTTTAAACTTTAGTGAATTATCAGTAAATGGGAGTTACGATTACAGCTCTTCGCGTGAAATTCGAACACAGCCACAAGCCATCTCTTACTCCATTAGCAAAAGAACAAACTATAGGTTCAACATAAACAGCGGAATTTAAGTCGGAATTAAAACATTTTTATTACATGTCGAGCCTCCTGTCCAGAGTGGTCTAATTATTATAAAATCATGATTAGCGCAGAAATAAATAAATGCATATATATATATATATATATATATATACACCCACACACACATATATATGCATATATGTACACACACATATATATATATACGTATACATATACATATGCATATATATACATATATATATATTTACATATATATACATATATATATATATGTATATACATATAATATAATAATGGCAAGCACTCTACGAAACATGAATGCAAGCAACAGTAAACGTAGTCACTAGTTTCTCCTTCTCTGCTCCAGCCTCTCTAACCAAAGGTTCTCAACTCCTACGCCAACTTACTCAAGACAAGACTCCATTCTGGTCTATCTTCGGCTAGCTCCTCCCACACATTCACATCGGTGTCAAGAGCCATCAGATTCCGTTTGGCTACGTCTTTAAGGCGCAGCGCCGGGCACCGCGGCTTCTTGATCCATTCGCCAGTTCGCTGTAGAGGATATCCTTGGGGAAACGGTCATCGGGCATTCTGCGCAGGTGTTCAAGCCAGCACGATCGTCGTATCTTGAGTGTCTGGAACAAGGAGCGACTGCCGGCATGTTTAGCACCTAATAGTTTGTAATTCTATCCAACCAGGTGATGCCCATGATATGTCGCAAGCATCGGAGATGGTAGACGTTCAGTCTTTTCTCGTAACGAGTATACGTGGTCCAAGTCTCTGCTCCATACATAGGGTACTCAGAACACAGCATTCGTAGATGTCGCATCTTGTGCGAGAAGTGAGCTCTTTCATATAGTCGGTTGAAAGTAGACGCTGCTCTACCTATGCTCGTTTGTAGCTCCTGTTTAATGGATACTACCTTGTTGATGTTGGATCTAAGATACGCAAAGTTCTCGGCAGTCTCTAGTTCGTGGCCATTGATGGTGATTGGTGTTACGCCACCCTGGTGCATCACAAGTGTCGTCTTCACACTGATTACCAGTGCGAAGTCCGCACAAGCAGCGCTCAATTTGTCAAGCAGCCACTGCAGTCCACTTGCGGTGTGCGAGGCCAATGCAGCATCGTCTGCAAACAGCAGCTCAAGTAATAGGACTTTTCGAATCTTGGTTTTGGCGCGTAGGCGAGCCAAGTTAAAAAGTTCTCCATCAGAGTGAGTATGAAGGATCACACTGTCTTCGTCCTCGTGATTTCCAAAAGCGTGGTGCTGAGAAGAAGATGCCAAAAAGTGTGGGAGCCGAAACAATACCTTGCTTGACTCCACTGCATACGGGGAAGTTGTCAGACATGTCACCCTCGAGGAAGACTGCGGTTGTCATGTTATCATGGAGCGATCTTATCAAACTAAGAAGAGTTGATGGACAGCCCAACTTTTGTAGACCATCTCTACTGATCATGGCAAAAGCTTTCGTAAGGCCCACAAATGTGATATGGAGAGATCTACGTTTTCTCTGCCTTTTTCCTGGATTTGACGCACTGAAAATATCATGCCCGTGGTTGAGCGCCCGCTGCAGACGTCGCATTGCGATTCTGGATAAACGTGGTTTGCAATCTGCTGGAGCCTTGGAAGGAGCACTCTGGCAAAGACTTTGCCGGTGAGGCTGAGTGATACCGCGGTAGTTATTTTCAATCTCCTTTGCCGGTGTCGCTGTGTTATACCACGGTAGTTAAAGGGTTTGGAGTCTGGATTTTCGAGGTCTGCCAGATCGTAAAACAAAATAAGAAGTTATCTCGATTAACATTTTGGAAAAAGAACAAATATGCCATGCTGAATATGGACAATATTTAAAATACATTATTTTTATGAATGAAACTGTTTCAGTTACTTTTTGGACAATTTTAATCTTCTATATTACAAAGGATAGCCAATTTTGCCACCTCCGGGCCCAACTTCCCTAGGTTTACAACAACAGATGGTGCATAAAAATATGATAATTACGTCATTAGCCATTACGATATTCAGCTACAGAACACAAGTGCATGCACTTATTTGCTCAACATAAAAACATTACATTTATTCCGAGGTGTGCCATGACGATCATCGTCCTAACCTTCAGAGGAAGTAGCTCAAATTTCATCTAGATACGAAATCCTCTTCCGACACCATTCTATACCGCGTGCATTTATAAGTTTTTCTAATTTCCTGAGTGTGAGCTATACTAAGATGACTCGAACTTTCCTACATTATCGCATATTCAAAACCCTTATATTTTACACACGTAATTATTTCTCCCGTCCAAATTTCAGGCTCATCTGAAATATCTTAAAGTATGCATTCGATAGTTTTCCTATTCTGATATTCAACCACTAAAACAAATGATGCTCAACAATAAAACAGGCGGTCATGTCTGTATACACCCAATATCCTTATGTTTTATTTATATGATTCACAAAATTATTCCGCTTAGTAAGGTTCGCTTTCTATTATTTATTTGTGAAATAATTGACGGTGCTATTACATGTATCTACATCATAAACAGTTACTCAAAACTACATCTGGTCGCAGTCACACGGAGGGAGAGACAGTTAAGTATAGAAAGATAGAAAGAGTGAGACAGAGAGAAAGAAAAAGAGAGCGAGAAATAAACCGGCTAACACTATTATTGGCGTCAATCACGCGTTATATGTGTTAAATTCAAATAAAATATACGGCAGTTTATCATGGCCGACTTAGGTTTTTTTCGTTTGAATTCGTATTTTCCACCGTAAAGCGTTCGAGCATTGGAGCTGCCCGTAACTTTTTTTAATATATAGTTTGATTGACACGGTCCTATATCCTATTTGGCCCTTTCGTAGGATATTGCTTGCTTTTTTTCATTATTTTTTGTAAGCAAGAGTTCTTTCAGAATTATCCAACCATAATATATACTTACGTTTTCTAACTTCTGTATATATTGTTTTACATAAACGGCATTGTTTAATCTTTAAAGAAAACGTCCTGCTTCGGCGTGAGCATATTTCTTGCGAACACTGCGTTTAACATAACACTTATATTGTTTCATATTCGAAATACTACGTATTTGCGGGATTTTTATGCGATATTTGTTTCCACCAAATTACAAAGGAAAATGTCTCGGCTTAAACCAAATAAAAAAAATTACCGTTTAAAATCATTGTATCTCTTTTCATAACGTGTTATAAATAACATTATTCCGCTAGCTATTCATAATACAATAAGTGTCTTGTAAGTATTCGATGCTTCCACCTAAACAAGGCGTCTTAAGTTCGTTTTTTTCTTCTTCACTGCAACTCCAGTAAAATTGATTTGACGTCATTAGGATTTATTGCAGAAAAGTAAAAAAAAAAAAAAAAACTACAAAAAGACGCACAAAAAATGAGTTACTAAATACAGTATAACAATACTAATAAAGGTGACCTCTCTACTTATGGAACTATTTTCACAGTTATTTATATTTATGCCATTATGTATTTATTTATTTATACCCTCCTCTGGAAAAGAAATACGTAAGGAAAAGTGGTGGCTATACACTAACGTTACCATGCCAATTTTTTAAATAGTTTTTTCCAGGTTAATTTCACGTTTTATAATAAATTAAATTGTTTGGTGCAAGTACAGATTAGTTACAAAATCAGTTCGGTAACATATTGTACGCAACGAAATGCACCATGTTTTTTCCTTCCAATTTAAAATTATTTTGAATCTATTCAAACGCTTCATTATCTCGCTAAGTATATATCCCCATACGGATATATATATATATATATATATATATATATATATATATATATATATATTGAAACTGTTTCTGTGTGTGTGTGTGTCTGTCTGTCTGTGTGTGTAAACTTCTTTACCACATAACTCTGTCAATTTTCGGTCTGCAGACATAAGATGCACTGAGATTTTGGAAAGTCTTGTTTGTCTTTTTTCGGCCAGAAATATTATTGGTGAGGGGTCAAAGTTTAAAAATTTGGCCTTTGAGAACTCTACCAAACTCCTCCGCTAATTTTGAGTCTAAACACTTGAAATTTTTGATATAGGTTATTTGGCGATAGATCTAATTTTAACTTTTAGCTTAATAACTACCTACTCCAAGTGAGATCACGATCATATAGTTTAAGAAAATTATCTCAATAAGATTTAGACCATACGGAATAACAAAATTGTGATTCACCTAATCAGGACAACAAGCAGGAAACAAAATCCGATAATAATTATAACATTAATAAATGGTACCACCAGAAATCCACGGGATTCCACGAAAATCGTAGAGTCCAGTCTCAACGTTCTGTGTTGACTAACAATAACAGATGACATATTTACAATTACTAAATATAACATCTATACATGTTATTAATTATTAGTATTAGAAATAACTATATTTGAATTAAGTGAAAGTTTGCCTCGATATTGATGCACCTTAAGCGCATCCTTATTTAAGAGCATATAAATAGTAAAATGCATTCATCATTATTGTGCGGTAGTTTTTTTATCTAAAGCGGCATTACAAATTTATGTTAGTATCGATTTAGATTACTTAGTTGTGAATATTTTTGCTTTTGGTTATTGACGTTTTATCACTTACTAAACCATATATATATATATATATATATATATATATATAATTGGATCAAATGTTTGTAACATGTCTTCTCCCTAAGATTAAGGGTCGTGGTGTTTGATCAACACTGCTGGGGAGCCATGATATAATATAATGTTTTGTTTTTAAATCCCCGAAGCAGTGTTTACATGGTAAACAACTGATGATCCATTGAAAAATAAATTATGGGTATTATAGTAAATTCTAGAGCGAGTTGATGCAGTGATTGCAGGTGATTAAATGACTTACTGACTAGATGGTTTTCTAACGAATGATAAAAAATACTTTTTGTATAGTTGTAAAGGTTAAACACTTCAAAGACTATATATATACATATATATATATATATATATATATATATATATATATATATATAATTAGGAAACGCACATCTACAACTACGTACCCCAGTTTTTATGCGTCAGGTATTGTTGTTATTATCGTGTATTGTAATCTATCTCCTCTTAAATGGTTTGCATTTTTGTTTAAATAGAAACAATGAATTCTATCATATATTTTTTTATATCAATAGCGTAAGAAGTAGTATTCCCAAGGTTTCATTTTTATCTTTCTATATATTGAATGAATAAAAAGGTAAAATTATTTTGCCGAATTCTAATCGATCCAAAAATTATTACACGAAGTAGAAAAGGTATTTTTATACATTAAGCAATACAGACAGCTTCAATTACTTACAGTTTGTTTAGGGCTCATAATTATTTATTATGCTTATCATTTTAGGAATAAAGACCTAATAAATGTTCATTAGCTATTTTATGTATTAATCTACCTTAGGTATAAGAATATAGTATTGTATTATGTTTAAATTTACACAAATATAAGATTGCATAATGATTATATTTGCATATGTAAAATTCTCTATATAAAACAGGAATCATCGGTCGGCCAATTGCGTTGATGTCTTCCAGTATTTAGCTTTTTTACATTGTAAAGATGTTATATTTTTTCAATAATTTCATTTTCGTAATGATATTTATTTTCACAGAGTCAATGCTTATGTTATTGCTTCTACGCATACGTAAAAACATATTGATCCATAATACATTGCATATGTGGACTATATAATCTATGAGAAATTCTTCTATGTCGGATTGATGTATGTTACTGTGCGTGTCTGGAATGTTTATTCTACCAAGCTGTATTCTGGTTTGTTCTTTAATATACTCAATCGGAAGTGCAAGATCTTATTTCTCTTAAGCCTTACATTTTTAATCCATAATTTTAGGACTGGTGATTATTTTTCGTGCGATTGAATATGTGAAAATACTAGCTTAAGTTTAGTATACATCACAAATATACATAACATTTAATGTTTAGGTAGTTGCAAGTTGTTATGCATATAGATTGGATGTATATTTTGTTATACACTTTAAGTTCGTTTATTCCACACTTTTATTGATATGGATGAAGGATTGGGCTACAATTTTCCTAGAAGTACACGGAATAAATCCTACGAAATACTTAGTGCTGTTGAAAAATATTGAAACCCTCCTCAATAGAAGGATTTATGGCCGTGCACTTTACTTTTCATGCAATGTGCCAATTCAGCAAATAGTTGAAATCGCTTTGAATAATAGTATATTTGCAAAACAGTTTCTGCCTAAAACAAAGAAATATTACAATTACTTGGCTATTTTTTTATCTTTAAGTTTTTACAAATGTTCAAACACTTTTATTATTTTTTTTATTATCAAACGTGTGAAAATAAGTGTTTTTTTTCTGTTTCGTCGAAACTTTGTCACATGAAGCGAATAAATTCCGCTGCCATGTATATATTTCGCCTATTGCAATTATTTTCGTAAATATTTGCCGAATTATTAGTAAACAGAGTTCATAGATAAAGGAGTAAACAACATATTAACGAGAGAATTCTGCCAAGAAAAACACTTTCTGCAATTTCGACCATTTAAGTATAAAATAGCAGATATTATTTGTTAAAACATATTTAAAAATATTGAATAATCCATAAATATTTTGATAAAATAAAACTCAATATGGTAAAAATATAACAGGATTCATGTAACGTTTAAGTTAATCCAACTTCTTTACACTCCATTAAAATATCAAAGAATTACACTTAAAAGAAATATCTTCTAATACGGTGTACTAAGCAACCAATAACTAATTCAAGCTAGTTTTAAATTAATGTAAAATGCAACATTAATGTGAAATACTTTTGGCCTTATAGTTACTGCAATTCTTGCAATGTTCACGTTCTGATTGCAGTTGTGGTTAAAGGTTTCGTATTTCCTGGGTGTGTGTCACTCTATCTGCTTCGGGAAAATCCAACTACCCTCTATTTCATGTATATAGAGTGGATGGTTGAGCATCAACTGATATTAAATCTCAATAATTTGCCTCTTTCAGAACATTGGAAATAAAACACTGGTGCCTGATTGTCTTATATTTCAACAATTCGAGAATTAATGACGTAGCGAAAAATCAATCCTTATAAGGATTCAATAAAAACCGAACACAAAATATCAGTAACGTTGTCTGCAATACACGTACATACAAACACTCAAACAACAAGATGAACCGATGTTGTGAAAATTTTCAAACAGCATAGTGTTTGGATTTTCCGAATTGTATTAAAACAAATGTAACTTACGATGAAAGGCATATTTGTTGCTATCAACCTATTCTTTGAAGTCTTGGTTTTTGTTAAGACAATATATATATATGTATATATATACATATATATATATATATATATATATATATATATATATATATATATATATATATATGTATATATTGATGTGGGTGTGTCATTCAAACTCTGTAGAAGTTAATTATATGGGACAGTGAGAGTTTTAGTCATTTAGAACTGTTTTAAAGCTACACTCGTTTTTCAACCAAATGTCAAACAATTATTACGTTTTACATATAAAAGTCAATTTTAATTCATTAAAATAAAAGTCCTGATATATTTTCTCGTGTTCGAAATCATAAAATATGTATAAGGGTGAACGACGCTGTTCATAACTGGTTTTCATAGCAAACTCGTTGTTTCAGCGACTACTGTCTCGAAAATATTATTTAACTTCGAAACAGACAGAACGAAAGTATGAAAAGGTTATAATTGTAATAATTGGGGGTATTTTTTTTTAAAGAAACCAGTGATACACATTTTTATTAGATATGTGTTTGGGGGAATAAA
Source organism: Euprymna scolopes (assembly GCF_053919585.1). NCBI lineage: Eukaryota > Metazoa > Mollusca > Cephalopoda > Sepiida > Sepiolidae > Euprymna > Euprymna scolopes. The sequence goes on from NW_027633430.1 coordinate 21,355, forward strand.
AAGGAAGACTGAAATTAAACAAGGTACAAGTGAATTCATTAGAAATCTAGTAAAATCATAGATCATAGAAAAATGCGAGCAGGAAACGTAATATGGTTAAGCTACAACATGAAAAAGTAAAGGGCACCTTGTTAAAACTATAAAAGAAAAATGACAAGTAAAAATTATAATAAATTCATAACTTAAAGTATTGCAAGGACCCTACTTGTAATTTGTTAAAACTGGTGGGAACCAAGCTGCTGATCAGCTACTTTGGACTTAGCGGACTGAAGATTCAACTCTCTCGCATTGTTTATTACTCTATTAAAGTCTGTGCTGACAGTCGTAAAAGCTGCTTCAATTCCAGTACATCTATTACGTTGGAAGCAATGAAAAAAGTAATCCCTGTGTTCACTAGCAGCAGCATATTCTGGAGAGAACTACGGACGGCTTTTAGGTTTTGGCTGGAATACTTTGGAGAGTATAAAGCGGTCTATACCTACAATTAACGATTCAGCCAGGTCTGATAATATACAAGACACATAATTTGTAATCAGAAACGCAGAGGTAGATCTGATATAAACGTACGAAAACTATTCCATTCAGCAATAGGGTATCGATATACAGTACGATGGAGAGGTACGTCTGACGAGTTATTACATTTTGTTTTTATCTTAACTAATACAAGCAAGTGGTCGGAATATAAAAGTAGTGACAGAACGGAAGATGACCATAGCTCAGGTCAATTTTTTAGGAAAATATCTAGGATATTTGCATACTAACTGCCAATATCGGACACACGGATGGGTTCGCGAAGAATCTGTTAGATCAGAAGCAATAGAGTAATCGTGAGAGAACCTCCCCTCATCACCTGTCTTGCCTGAGTGGTTAACCATTCCGTATTGTGATCATTGACGTCACCACAGACGTGAATATCAGCCGAATGATGAGCAGATAGGATGTGGTCAATTTTCTAATATATTCTCTTAAATATAGTAACTTCGGTGTTATGAGGGTGGTAGAGGGCAAATATAAATGATGTGGTGTAAGCAAGGGCAACCCGGAATCACATATAGGGTAATTTAGGGGCATCTCTGGAGATGTCCCTACCATATGGAAAGTCATATTTTATGTCAGCATATAGTCCATGCCCATAGCGATCTTAGGGGTTAGGTTTTGATGTTATGTTAGAATATCTTTTAGTACATAATCCTCTATGGTAATTGTCGGTTAAATGCCGGTTTCACTATGGAAAAATGGGTTTGGTGTTGTCTCTTGCAATTAGATTCAACCTCTGGATGTTTGAACGTAAACGCGGATTATTGAGGAGACATGGTAATGGGGGTTTACGTTGACTTTGGGGGTTCTGGGTTTTCTCGTGTATTTTCTCTGGAAACTTTTCATGAAGAAGTAGGACAGAGAGGGAAAGTAAAAGAGAAAAAGAAAGTAATGAACTTTTTTGTAGTACATGAAAAGGTAAAACCGTAACAATTACCTACTAATATGTCATCGAGAAGCTCTACAAGAAGCTACTGCATGGCTCAGAATCCAATCACCAAACGGCAATACAGACACCACCTGCACTTCGCACCTGATGATAGAACAGTTCCTTAGTGGTTAATCCAAGTTTCGCTCCCTGACTATCACGCAGATAACGCCAGCTTAGATAAAACGTTTACCCCAAGCACCCTTAATAGTGACATGAATCCACGGACCGACACATAAATAGAAAATGTCCAACGTCTCAAGCTACTGTTCATGCAAACTACTACAGGCGTAGAATACAGGTTTTTCTCCTTCCTCTATCCAAAGAATCACTCTGACATGAGGAGTGATGAGCAAATAAGGAAAAGCGAGATGTACAGGAGCTGCGGATAAGGCATCCACAATGTATTGTCTACTCTCCATTAAAACAAAACAGAAATTAATTAATAAGAAGTATTGTACTTGTTATAAGTCCAATAAACATGTTAAGGAGGGACTATGGTGATAGATTCCCCTCTCACTAACTAAGAAAAAAGTAGAAATGCTGGGCGTATGTATCCATGTTAAAATCTATTATGCATTAAATAAAACAATAAAAATATATATGAATTATTAATTTGAATAAAGATAATATTAATATTTCCATCAATAAAAAGAACATTGCAAGTTCAATAACTTATCTGTTACATAAGTCCGTCTTCAAATGCAAAGCATTAAGGATTGCCTTAACATGAAATTACAATCCTGCGTTTGAAAAGGTTCAAAAAGTTAACCGACGTTTCGTTCTATGGTTCTCTAGTTCACATAGTTTGCCGTTTTATAGGCACGCGAGGTGCACAGGGGGATGAAGAGCGTACACCTGTCCGATCTATTTATGCGATGTTCAAATCGATTATACATTTAATGAAACAATAACAATATATATGTAAGTCAATTAAAAACTGAAATAAAGATAATAAAAATATTTGCATCAATAAACATGATTATCGCAGTTCAACCACTTATCTGCTAAATACATCAGTTTTCAAATGCAAAGTATTAAAGATTCATATGGAATTTATAAACAATTCTTAACGCTGCAATATTTAAGGTTATATATTTATTATATCTTTATTAGAATATGTTTGGAGGTATATGTTGAGTAAATAAAAAAAAATTGCAGGCAGGCAGGATCGAACCGGTGACTAGAAGGCAGAAGATGAAGTGGATATGTGTGTAAAGGTGTTGGGTGAGCAAAAAAAAAAGAAAAAGAAAATTGCGAGCGCAATAAAAAAAGTAGTAGTAAGCAGGCTTGAACCCATAACACTCCAGACGAAAAATAGGTGAAAGAAAACACACGATCTCATCGATGAGCCTTCTGTAGTTGTGACGTCACTGGCTGTAAAAATAACGCTTTTTATGCGATGTTTTGGGCGCGGGTGTTGAAGGAATTGAACAAATAATATCAGCGAAAAGCCTATCATCCCTGTAGAAAACTGCCGAATTTAGGGTGAAAAAATTAATGTTTTAGGCCATTTTTATATTTGTCGTCTAAACGATGGAGCTTCAAAACGATATCAATCTCGTGAAAATCCGTCGCCTCTATCGAAAGTTTTAGGCAGGCATACAAACATTCAGATATAAATACATACATAGATATATTTAAAAATACAGGCGACATATATATATATATATATATATATATATATATATATATATATATATATATATATATACACTTCTGCCCGATATTATTCATACCCCTCGGATCTTTGAGATTTCTATAAGAATATTGCTCAAACCAGAAGATAGACAATATTAAAGGGATTTCAAACAATAAATCAAGCATAAGCATTTAATTTAAACTCAACAAATAAATAAATTATGCAAGTTTGAAGCATTATACTAAGAAAAACAATAATGGCACTAGTTCAAAATTATTCATACCTCTCTTACTAATAGTCAATAGCATGCCCTTTATTCTTAATAACTGCCTGTAACCGTTTTGGATATTTATCAATAAGGTTTTTACAAGCATCAACACTGATTTTTGACCATTCTTCAATGCAGTAGTTCTCTTAATCCCTCAAATTTCTAGGTTTCCGCTTTTTAACCTCAGTTTTCAATATGTGACAGAGGTTTTCAATAGGGTTCAGGTCAGGACTCTGGCTAGGCCATTCCAAAACATTAATGTGATTATCCT
>NW_027633430.1:27500-43351 GCF_053919585.1 Euprymna scolopes
TATGCAAGTGTATATAAACGTATATATATATATATATATATATATATATATATATATATATATATATGTATATATATACAGTATACATGTATATATATGTATATATATACAGTATACATGTATATATATGTATATATATACAGTATACATGTATATATATGTATATATATATACAGTATACATGTATATATATGTATATATATACAGTATACGTGTATATATATATGTATATATACAGTATACATGTATATATATATATATATATATATATATATATATATATATATGTCTGTATGTATAAGTCACTCGGTCATACTCTCTTTCTGTTACTCCCTGTTCTTATTTACTCTTACTAAGCATTTTATTATTCGTGCGAATATGTGTCTACCTGATGTCTATGTGTTTAAAAAATCTGATAGTCTAATACATTTGATGAAGTTTTCAATTCTCAATATAATATTGAAAATCGTAAAATTATTGTTCCCAGCCAAACGACTATGATCTTAAAAGAAACATTTTTTCATGTATATATCCTTAGAGGTCTTTCAATACCACTTATGGAATGTTATGCTGTAACGTTTTACGTATTGAACAAAGGAAACATATTAATCTTTTGATTTATGGTAATTAATTTATATATATTTTTTACAAGGTTGTTTCCACTTATCAAGGTCAGGAAGCCACTCGAGGATAAGGGTTATTGCGTGTAGAGTATGTTATTGTTGAGATTTGATAAGGTGTTTCATTTACGGGGTCGGTTCATCAGGAAGTTGTTTATGTTGGACTTGAAAACATCCAAGTTGTAGTCAGGTGAAAAACAGGCAAACGGAACAGAGTTCCACAGGTGTGCACTTCTAAGAAAGAAGCTTTTTTCATTGAATCTACGTTTTGTTTTGACACAGATAAAGAGTGGGGAAAATTTTTTACAGTGGTTTCAATTAGACGGGTGTTTTTTGTGAATGATTGATGAGGAAAGTAACGATAAAACAAAGACAGGCTCGCAACGTCTCCCATGTGGGAGAGAGGTTGAAGGGAAGAGAAAAGGGCATATGCCACGAAGCCATGAAGCATATTTTGTAATCTATCAAGGCAGGATAGACTGTTTTTAGCAGCTCCTGCCCAGATGTGGAAGCAGTACTCTATCCTTGGACGTACTTGGTTTTCATATAGGTAGAGAATTGCATCAGCAGTGAGATATTTTCTGCAGAGGTAGAAGGATCCTACCATTGTTCCAGCGACCTTGACAACAGACTTGATGTACGTGTTCCATTTCAGGTCAGGAGTAAAGGTCAAGTACAGAAGCTTATCAAAACATGGGGCTTCCCTTAGACGAGAGCAATACATTTCAATTTATGCTAGATGGGGATCAGAGCGTTGATGATGCAAAGATAGGAGTTTGGTTTTAGATGCATTAAAATTAACAAGCCACCTCTTCCCCCACTGTACCACGCGTTTGAGATCAGAGGAGAGAGAATCAGAGAGAACTTTGCCATTTACGGCCTTAGATATGTTGTCATAGATGGCCGTGTCATCAACATAGATGTTAACGAATGATTTAAGTATGTGTTTAGGGAGATCATTGGTGTATATCAGAAAGAGAGTTATCACCTTACTTATTATATGCAGGGCATATTGAAGAGGTTTTCCAGGGTATCACTTCTCCTTAAGGCAACGCTTAAACAATTTTGTAAGTATGGAGGTAAGTTCTGGTTGAAGCTTTTTTGCAACTCCATCGTTTGAGGACATTTAAAATATATATATAAAAGAAATGTTTTGCATTTACTGATCATAGGAAACTCTATGAATTATAGGAAATGGTTGGTGAAGTACTAATTATGATCCTTCATTTTACAATAATATGAAGATAATTTATGGTGATACGGAAAATATCCCCCCGGGAACATATAGCAGATACAGTTTGCGAGAAGTAGTAATATGATTATGCTGTTATTTCTTTCGCACAATAATACTCTATGCAAATTGTTTTGGACAACTCTAAGTTTTAAGATCTCTTCATTTTCAGAACCATATACAGATGATTGGGGTTGCTAAAACAGTAATCTGAAAATATTTCATAAGCATCACTTGACAATATAAACTGTACAGTTTTGAGTCCTATGAACCCTGAGTAGAACAAACAATCCCTGCCAAATCCTAAATTTTGTTTTCATGATACCTTGAACATAAATGCAATATTAATACTGTAAATTATCCATATGTCGTTTAATATCTCTGACTTAGAAAATAGTAATAGTTTAATCGTACAACTATAAACACCCGAAAACGCTGGTTAATTCAGTTTTTATAGCTATTTTCTGTCTGTTTTACACACTGCATTATATTATGAGTATAAACGAGAATGATAACAACTATAGGTACAGAGAATTTAAGATATGTGTCACTTATAAAAAGAAATAATTTATTCATAGGCACATTGAAGCAAGCCAAGGCCTATTAACCATAATACTACTCAATTTCTTACCTCCTATAAATGTTATTTTATTAAAATAAATACTGCTGATACATTCAGCAACAGAAAGGTATTTAATATATACAGCTTAGAAAAAAACTATGCATCATTCTAAAATTCTTTTTAGATACAAGATTTGTTTATCTTGGGAAACATTATTTTTCCGTCAATTGCCAAATTCTCATACCCTATAAACCAATACTATTGAGAGTAATCGCAATAGTCCCCTTCACACACACATACACACGCACACACACACACACATGTATATATATATATATATATATATATATATATATATATATATATATATATATATATATATATATATAAGCAGTATTACTCGGCCTTGCTCGGGGATTCCTTTGATGTTTTTATATGCTTATTTAAATCTGTATCTTTATTAATTCCAATATTTTCTGTTTATTTTATAATTCTAGAAGTGTAAGCCATTTTGAGTTTCAGAACAGTTTCAGATGGTTCGCTGTTACACACAAGTCCTGGGAGGTTACTTGCTTGTAGTAGACAGTTCCACCGAACAAAATATTCTTACCGTGTCGAAACCCGGGAAAAGTACATGTGAAATTGCTCCAGAAAAGGTTTAATATTTATGAAGGAATTCTTGTTTCTGATTGGTTGGTAGCAGAACGTGAATTAATTTGATTCGTCAGTTCTTAGCAGCATCGTTTAAACCTCTTATGATGGGATGTCTCCTAGCGGCTTCGGCTGCATGGAGACAGGGTAGTACAAGTCAAGGATTCGTCACTTGACACTCAGCCCAACAGGTGAGTGGCCGAGTACCGGGCAGCACCTGTTGGACTGAGGTACACCGCATGAGTAATACCTAGGAGTTCCACCCTCCCAGGCCTTGCCACCGAGCTTTCCGGTGGGGCAAGTTTATTGCTTGCTGCCTGAGGCGCCCCGACGGGGAATGCCGACGGGGTTACTCAGGCAATTTTTAAAATGTCAGGAATGCCCCTCCTTTAGGGGAGCCTGGGGGTTCCCACTTTCCAGGCCTTGTGCCAAAGATTGCCAATGTGGGCGGCAATTGAATAACTACCCCATAAACCTTTTATGATGGGATGTGTCTCCTAGCGGCTTCGGCTGCGGGAAGACAGGGTAGTACATGTCAAGGATTCGTCACTTGACATTCAGCCCTATAGGTGAGGGGCCGGGAACCGGCCCAGCACCTGTTGGAATGAGATACACCGCCTAGGTAATACCTAGGAGGTCCACCCTCCCAGGCCTTGCCACCGGGCTTTCCGATGGGGCAAGTTTATTGCTTGCTGCCTGAGGAGCTCCGACTGGGGAATGCCGACGTGGTTATTCAGCCAATTTTTTAAATTGCAGGAGTGCCCCTCCTTTAGGGGAGCCTGCGGGGTTCCCACTTTCGAGGCCTTGTGCCAAATAATGCTGAGGTGGGCAGCATTTAAATAACTACCCCATTAAAACACCAAAATATTGCAACAATAATCCTAAAATTATTTTAGAAAATTTCGGTTATATTTGGACCTCACTGAACATCGTATCCCTTACCCAGTGAATACAACGTGCCAGCAACAATCCGATTCCTCTGATGTGTCCCCTTAACAGCTATTCTTTCAGCTCAAAACCAAGAACTTTTGCGAGGTTTTGGAGCCATGATTTCTTGAACCGTATGCGAAAGAAATCATAGGATCGACACCGACTCTCTATTGCTTGTACGAATTATGTGGTTGGCACTGTATAATTCGACAATTAGTCAATTATGTCGAAAACATACTTATGTTGCCGGTTATACTACTTGTGCTTGGTTGTTGGGGCCTATGTTTTGTAAAAGCGACATATAAGAACCCTATGAATCACATTATCACGAAGTCTGTGTGTAGATTGTTTTGCAATTTCTTCAGTTATCTGGTGCTTGTAAGTAGACGTTCAAATACAGAAACATAATTTACTTTTGCACTGCCAAAAAGACTCACATTTTCACGTCACACAAATTTCACAGCCGTTGTTTTATTATTGTTGATAAGCAAGGACATAGAAAAATGTTTTTGCCGATGACAGATAATTTAAATAGCAATTTCGATTTTCGATTATCGGTAATTATCAGGTGTATTCTGAGATAAAACCTAACTAAGATCATTCCGAGTCGTTACACTGTATATTTTTTGTTCTATTTAATGATATGATGCTAATTGATGTCTATTTAGATAATGTTTCGAAATGATTTTATATGCATGGCTTTATATCAGACACATTCTAATCCAATAATTATTGATTCCAGTATGCCCTGTATTTAAGAATTCAGGTGATCGTTCATCCCCCTCTCAGTACAGGCCAATAAGTCTCCTATGCGTCATGAGTAAGTTACTGGAATCTCTGTTAAATACAGAAGTAATCAACCATCTCAGCAAAAATAACCTTCTTAGTGACACACAATATGGTTTCCGTTCTGCTAGATCTACAACACATGTGCTTACAGTGATATATCATAGGATTAGCGAATCTCTCGACAGAGGCAACCTTTCTAGAGCAATTGCTCTTGACATATCAAAGACCTTTGATAGGGTATGGCATAAAGGTTTACTTCACAAGAACTCCAGCTATGGTATAGCTGGAAATGTCTTCTCAATTATCAAATCATTTCTCTCTGATAGGTTCATAAGAGTAGTAGTTGATGGGCAAAAATCAGAAGCTCACAGTATAAATGCTGGAGTCCCTCAGGGGTCCATCCTGGGCCCAACCCTTTTCCTGATCTACATTAATGATCTTCCAAATCACATCCTTACATCATTTGTAGACATTTTTCTGACGACACTACCATCTATGGTAGCAATCTAAAAATGAATGTTTTGAAAAACGCCGAGTAAATAAACTTGCCCACACCCTTTCTGAATATCTTGTCATATTCAACACTCCGTAATTATATGAAGAGTTATCATGCTGGTAAAAATAATAATCCAGTTAGGTAATATACATTCCATTTACCTAATATGATATTGTGTAAACTCGAAAGAATTTAACTTTATTAAGATAAACAGTGTGATTAAAAGCAACATTTGAGAATTATTTTATATATCGATTTAGCGAACTCTATACAGTTGTTAATTAGGGCTATTACAATGGAATATGTTTTCATTATTTTGTCTCTCGGGTATATATCAGACACAGTTAAATAGTTAATCAACCGAAAAGCACACCACTCTATATAAAAGCATATAAAATATAAAATGATACACACTCGAGAGTCAAAACAAAGAAAAGAATATGCTGTTTTCCTAGCTATTATACAGTTGATCCGGCAAAACATTGAGTTGAATTGGTTGTCTCTGATTATTTTTAATTCATCCGCTCATCTTAGTATTCAACAATATTAAAAAAAAAGCTGGAGACATGAAAATAGTCTACGAGGATTAAATATTTACAAAACACAAATAGTGCTTACTATAATCATACAATTTTTATCTCGGACGATGCCGATGAGAACGAATTCGAAAATTTGTCATCTAATATATTGTGACCAGTAATGCAAACACTTGTATTAAATGAAATAAATTGTTTTAACGTAAATAAGTGAAAGATACGCATTTATATATACACACATCCATATATATATATATATATATATATATATATATATATATATATATACATATATATATATATTCAAAGTGTGATTAACAGGTAACTAACTATATTACAATTCTGAGCTTTTTTTAAAAAATATATAATTTATACAATTAATTAATAGGAAAATAAAATATGATGCGTCGACTTATTTTAAAAATTCAACATAGGCACCTTCATTACCAACACTCGACCAGAAATTGCATAAACTGATTTTACAAGAATCTATTGCCATAACTTACCGTATCCGCCTTTTAAATTTAACCTTTTTCTGGTTTGATTTAGTAGACTTCCTCTTTCAGCCAAACCTAACAAACAAAAATCAAATAGGATTAAATCAGGACTTATGACTGGCCATTTCTGCGAACCGAGATGAGCAATCAACCCTTCACAAAATTGGGCATCACACCATTCACGAACAGCAATAGTAAAATGGGAGGTATCTCACTATGTTTAGGTATGAAATTTCGCCAATTATTCGTGCTTGGGACAAGATTGAAAATTTGGTATTTTTTGCTAGATAGAAGCTATTCCACAAGATTTGACTACGAGTCCGCAAGTGTTTCCAGTGAAATCAGTAAATGTGGTGCTTGTTCGATTAGAACGAGGTGGTATTTAAAAATCCATGCACTATATTTCTTCTTATGTCTATACATATACTATATTTGCAAAATTAAAATGGATGACAGATTCTTGGCATTAACCATGCGGATCGCAAAAGATGAACGGAGAAATTTATTAAAATTTAAAGAAAACATTACTTGTTCACAAAGCAAGGCAAAATCCATTGATTTATGCACAGAACTTTCAACTCTTCAAAAACACGCGATTGCAGATGTTACCAGTATCATTATTCTTGCCGAGAAGGCAACTGCCGTTCTACGAAATTTTGAGGAGATAATTTCGGATCCATTATTAATAGGCTTGCTTTTGAAAATACTATTATCCACTTTACACGCCTTGAAGATACAGTAATGCAAAGTCAAACACCGAAATATATGCTGGGATTCAAGGTATAGCTCTGTGCATCTAACCATACAAAACCCGAAATGGAAGGTTTGTATTATGGTATGTTCATACAAGAAAGTCCCCTTACGTGCTTTCGCGCAGTAAACATGACCACCTGCTATAAAACTGTAATAAATACAGATGGTCTAAGTTCGGCGAAGTAAGAACCCACAACACTAATTTCTGTAGAAAAATACCGAGGGAAGAAAACAGTTATTAACAATACAATGTAGGAATCAATCCTCACCATATTTCTGATGATTTTGAACTTTTAGTCAATTGCGGGGCTACTACCCATTTTATAAATGAGGAAATAAATCGTTAAATTTGAGCTTGGCTTTAATTTAGAGGTAAATTTTATCCGTTTTGCAATGTTAAGAATAGACATTACTTGAAAACCTGGAATAACAGTTTCGGCCATTTCAATATTTTCAATATTTTAAAATTCTAACCATTGGTGAGAGAATTGCCATTACTGAAAAATACATTGCCAGAACAACGTGTGAAATTTGTACTTCAGGGAAAAGGCACAATGTACGAGCAAGAACACTAGACGATAAGGCTACATTATCTTTAGCACTAGTAGATTGTGATTTTACTGAAGGTATATCACCGTGTTAGTATGGAGGTATTCAAGTATGCCAATACATTCACCGATGACTATTCAGCCTATGTGAAGTCATATTTCCCCCAAAAGAAAAGTAACACAGTGGACGTTACAAAACAAGTTTTGACCAATAGTGTTCAAATATCGACGTGTTAAAATGATTAAGAAGTGATAATGGTTTTGACTTTACATCAACACAATTTAAATAAAAACTTGTCCAAAACACAATCCACCACGAAACATCAGAAATCTGGGGAACGGGGATGGAAAACAGTATTTTAAGTGTCTGCATAGATGCTAATTGAGTCTTATTTAATTCAGGAACTGTGTTCAGACACATTTCTCTGTGCTATTTATATCCAAAATCGGCGAATGAAATCAACACCTTATAAGGCATTATAATTTTAAAATATATATATATATATATATATATATATATATATATATATATTGAGAATATGAATATTTTTGGCAAAACAATTTAGGCTTATGTGCAAAATAAAATAAATTTTGATCCCCGATCAAAAATAAGTTGTTTTCCTAGGATACGACAAACACGGTGCAGCATATTTCGCATACTCACTAGAAAAGAAATCTGCATTTTTTTAAATATAGCCAACCGCTTCCACGAATGAATTTTACAATGCTAGGGAGACAATTTATGATATCCCAGATCATAATAAATGTATAAACCTCAACCTCAACTCGATCGATAAATCCAAACCAGTTTAGTGAGAACGCTATCGATGAGGAAACCACACATGAATTTCTATCTTATTCATACGAAAAATATATAGATAATAGCAACAGCCAACTAAGCGATCTGATAACCGCTGCGAGTAACCGGACAAATGACAGTTGGAAGAACAGGAATAAAAGGTTGTCACTGAGACAAAAATAACTACATATCATTTAAAAGATAATATCACATGAAATGGCCTAATTTATGAAGAAGGTATAAATTCCTATCTAACAAAAATAATTCCTGGGGCATATTATGAAGCAATGAGTTCCTCGCACGCAGACAAGTGGAAATTAGCTATAGAGAAGTAGATGCATCTCTTAAAGGAATACATTAATTTTATTCAGAAAATTCTCCCTGAGAACAAAAATCCGGTAAGTAGCACATAGGTTTAAAACCTTAAGTGAGATAACAAAAATAATAATGAAATCAAAACTAGATATGTTGCCAAGGGATACAGTTAGATAAAAAGTAAAACCTATTATAAAACATATAGAATCACAATTATTTTATATGAAGCACGGGTTAATAATCCACCAAATGGATGCCAAATCAGCATGCCAAAATCCGAAGTAGACTGTGATATTTATATCCAACAATCTGAGAGATATATTCCCCAGACAAGTAAAAACTCATTTGGAGATAAAATAAGCAATCCTATGGGCTAAAACAGAGTGGTAAATATTGGAACAAGTTAAAAAGTAAAGAACTTCTGAAAAAATCTTCAAACATAGCATTATTGCCCGATGCATGTTTGTAAAAATTGATAATAATAAAATAAGTATGGTTTCAGTATGGGTTGATGATACCTCGGTTGCTGCAAATAACCAGGAAGAAACGTAAATATCCTACACAAGAAAAAGTTTTACACGAAAGACTTAGGTCAGATTAAAAGATTTCTGGAGACAAACTTAATAATCAAACCAAATACATATGCTGAGTAAGTACTGGAGAACTTTAAAATGCAAGCCAGGACAAGCAGAATGTGCAAAGAAATTATGTGTTTCGAAAGAAACAACTTTCTTTGGTTCTACAAAGGATAGAGACGATATAGGAAGATTAGTTTATCAATTGACTTGTGCAGGGATCAAATCTCCTTGATTGTAAATAAATTATCACAATACAATCAGAACCGGAATATTCAATAGAGGAATGCAGTGAAACATGTATTCCGATACTTAAAGTGAACTTTAGATTTTTGTTTATTATTCAGGAAATGTGAACGGCCTAAAGTTACCAGGATTTTCTGATGCATATTGTCAACGCTCTGAAAAGAGGAAATCAGATCTGGCTTTATAATAAACAAGAAGGTGTTATCACCTGGAAAACCTTAAGCAGCCTGCAGTTGCTTTATCTACATAATAGGCTATATACACAGTAATGATATCAGCCACACAAAATGATAAGTAACTCACAAAATTGATGAATGAAATGAATAATACGAATAGAGCAATGGCAATTAAAGTTCCATCTGTATAGAAGATAATTCCATTACTATGTAGCGGAAAAGAATATAGACTTAAATTACCATTATATAAGGGACAAAAATGATATTAGAATTAGACTGAAGTATGCGCCAACGGACAAAAATGCAGCAAACTACTTCACAAAGCCCCGTGGCAAAGACGCATCTATATAATATACAAAAGAAAAAATCAAGATTTAAAGAAAGTGTAATAAACACAAGGCTGGGCCATCCTGAGTGATGCCCCCATATTTGGAACTCTATGCGCTTCGGTGCCGTGTTCTCTTTCTTTTTGTTATCTCTAAAAAGTTATAGACGTGAGAAAACTCTGTAGTGTAAGATTTATTTAATATTTTTACAGCCACGCCACATATTTTTACAGCGAACGAACACCCCCAAAATTTTATTATTTATCATCAAACTGAAACATAATTATAAAAGTATACTTACGCAGATAGATAAGAAAAGTCTTTATTAATGTATGTGCCTATTCCCATTCTATGGAGACCAGGCGCGAACGCAGACCGCACAATTTTATTATTGTGCATTTATATATATATAAACGCAAGCTGTCTTGCATTACCCGGTCGTAAAATATACGCTATTTTGATTAACGCAGATTTTTGTACCCAATATATTGAAATAATTGTAATAAGTTTTAAAAGAAAATGACTCGTACGCCACCACCAAGAATCGAAACGCACACGTTTACCTAACGATTTCCTATGACGCTAATTTCCGGGCTACAAATACATGTTTACTGCAGGGCTAAGAAATTAACATAAACTAATATCTATTACGTTTAGCATATACTTACGTAATGCCGTACTTTGACCTTCGCCTGGCAAATTCCATTTGCTTTATTTTCACAATTTGCACCGATTTTTCCCCGGCGTAAAACCAAACACAACGTTTTGCATAGGTTCGGATACCCTATATATTTAATTTAATGCTCGCTCACCAAAAAACTGATAGAGGAGATCGTTAGGCATTTTTTTTAAACAAAAATATGTACGCATGCATAAATAAAGTTAGAAAGTGAGTTATGTTTGCTATAACCTCTTTACACAAATATCACATAGATCATGTAGAAACTCTGCATATATACACGAAATAGTTCATTAAAGATATTCATCTCATGAGGAAACCGAAAAAGAAAAACCTTATATGGAATTAATAACAATGGATGCTTAAGAGATAATGGAAATTTGCTGGATATTTTGGACATAAACGCAATTCCATTGATCATATATATAAACAAAATCATTAAAATAAATAGAAAACGGGTCTTTGGTATATAGGGCTGGATAAACGTGTAGTATCTCTTCTGACGTTACACTTAAGTAAATGTGTCATCGTTTGATAGAGTGAAACCGTCTATAAAGAGACAATTTTTTTCTTTTTTGTTACTGCCAGAGTGCCTATTATTAACCTTCTTTCAGGGAACTGATATTCCTTCCACGTTAAAAACGACTTTCTCTAACATTTTGCTACGTAGATAAGCAAATAAATACTAATAAATAGGAAAAGTTTTTATTATACATACCAATCCATAAAACTAATATATATATATATATATATATATATATATATATATATATATATAGATAGATATGTGTGTGTATGCGTATATATATATATATATATATATATATATATATATATATATATATATATATATTCAAACATTTTTATTTCAGCAATATATATATATATATATGGGTGTGTGTGTGTGTTTGTGTGTGTGTGGACAATTTTTTTTTACCGTAATACCATCATAATCGAACGCTAAATGCTGTTTTACCTTCATATTCGAACGCTAAATATAGGATTTACCGGAGGTTATCTATGCATTAAAGACTTGATATGCATCTACGTAGAACAAATTACGAATGCATAACCTTACGAATAAACTTCAATGATAGCCATTCTAGACCGGTTTAATTCCGAAAATTTGTTTTCATCAATTACGTCAATGACCGTGGACCGCATAAGTTTGTATTCTACTTTTGCAAGAGAATCACCGGAAAATCGTAACTACGGTTATTTTTGGTTTTCCTATATAATGCAGATTAGATTGGCATACATCGACTAGTTTAATATAAACCTTGATTTATAAAACATTGCGCATAATGTTAAGAATATTTACTACCTTTAGTTTTGGAGCTTAAAGAATAAACTCCTAAGCACGGATAATAGAGAAAATAGAACCTGACACTTTGCTATATTCTCGCTAGTTTAGAATTTTCTTAATAAGTAAAATTCGGACCTTCAAATGTAACCAAATTGTATATAGGCCTTTGATTAATAATAAAATGCTTAAATTTTAAACTACTTTCTATCTTAAAGTGTGGCATTTTAATCTAAAAGCATGCTGATAATTATAAAATATTAAACAGTGCACGTAAAACATTAAAGCATCCTAATGGGACTGAAATCCACTTCACTTTTACTTCTTTAACATCCAAATTATATATTAAATATCGCCATTTATGTAACCAGTGTTTATCCCTTTTACTCCGAAAAAAAATAAAGGGTTTTTTTCGGTCAATATACGTACTGTGTAGAATGCGTTATTTTGTGTTCGTTACGCTATTTAACGAAACACGTGTAAGAAAAATAAAAGATTTTGAAAGTAAAAAAGTATATAATGATTATTGAATTCGGAATGTAAACTAGTAATACACACGCACACACACACACACACACACATATATATATATATATACGTGTGCATACATTTAATGAAAAACGGATATATATATATATATATATATATATATATATATATATATATATATATTTATAAACTCAAATAGTAATTGTAACGGGTGTTGTAACCAAACATCAGATTTACGACTCCCGGTTGCGCTTGCGTACGTAAAAAAATCAACGCGATAGTAAAACATATTGTTTTACTGTGTACGTTTTCAGCGTCCTAATTGTTTTTTTTGCGTAATAATTAAAAAAATATATCAAAATTTGAATTACACTTTAAGTATTATGGTATCTGTTCAGTGCACATTTACCTATCAGTATGGCAAGCAACTTTTAATTCAATGTCTGTACTTTTGTTTTTTTTTCAAAAATGAATTATTATAAACAGAACGGCTCATAGAACTATATCTATATAATTTTTCACTTTAATAAACTTTCATAGAAATGTTTCTGTTATTTCACAAAAAATATATTCTGAGCATCACAAGTGGCACGCTCATACATTAATTCCATAGCTAATATAACATACTGACCCAACGGGTAATGGGTAGTCTAGTCTAGTCTAGTATATATATATATATATATATATATATATATATATATATATATATATATATATATATATATATAATTATCCAACTATCAGCTGGCATGGAAGTCTGTGCTTATAAGATTCACAAGATATTACTGGTAGTAATATTCTATATGTATTATCCCACCTAAATAACAATTGCTCGATATACAAGATAGAGCAAATGTATCAAATTTAAGTCAATCAATGAATTTTAAAATTTATGACGTGAAATGTTTGAGTTTACTCAGTTCATGTATGAATATATTCCTAGACATCGAAATCCTATAGGATAAGGCGTTAAAATATTTCTAATGTATTCTTTGTCTTACATAGAATAATAAAAATATTTGATCTGAAACTCAAACATTTCGCGTCATAATGTTTTAAATTCATTGAATGACTTAAATTATATATATATATATATATATATATATATATATATATATATATATATAATGCGATCAGGCGACAAGGAGTAAAACATCATAAAATATTAATGACCCATTTCTGCTGTGGTTTACTAAGTTCATGTATAAATATATTCCTAGTAAATATTTAAAAATTACATTTGTAATATATTGTGTAAAGGTATTTAATATATCTATTTATGTCATAATTATTCACATACCTGAATAATTACATGGTTTTATGTGTATTCGCATAAATTTATGTCTCCAACTTCACCAATTTGAAATCGAAATATATCGTTCCATTAAGTATGACTTTACCAATTTGAAATCGAAATATATCATTCTATTAAGTAGTATGTTAAATAAACACATATTAAAATTACAAAATTGAAAATATTGTTTCTTTTTTTTAATTTAATACATTTTCAAACATCCTCTCATATAACTTTCTTTTTTAATTCATAGGCACTTATAAATCAATGGGTATTTAAAATCTATATATTTCCCCTTATTTTACTGTCATTTGGATTAAAATTACACTATTTTGTCGGCAAAAGAAAAATGTGTTTTTTTTTAATTTATTTTATTTGTTCTTTCACATATTATATTTATTCAAGTATTTCAAATATTAAATTATGTAGATTGATGCAAAAACACCGTAAAAATTCTTACAACATACTGCTTGTCTGGTTTCCTTGATATTTTATCTGCAATAAAGCTTACTCAGCCGATATAAAATAAATCTCTACTCCATGATGAAATATATAAATGCACAAAACCAAAATCAATTTCACGATTAATTAACCATTGATTTCCGTTGCCCGCGTTAGTTATTTATTTATGTATTTATTCTATCAATTTGATTGCAATATTGAATTTTGTTCTCATCTTTTTTTCTCTATTTTCAGATTGAATTGTAATTATACTCCCGCACTGCTGATTTAAGAATGGAGGGAATATTACCAAACTGTTCGCTGGCTTCGATCGAAAACTCGGGAGAAGGTAACCGGACAGAAGAGAGTGAATACAGCGCATTTTACGAGCAATCGCAATTCATTACCGGTCTTATACTTTACCCACTCTGCTGTATTCCCGGTATCATGGGCAATACTCTCACGCTAATAGTTCTAACGCAGAAAACGATGCGCACATCGACGAACGCCTTCCTTAGCGCCCTCGCAATATCTGATATGATTAAACTGCTAAACGATCTCATATATTTCACTGTATTGCTAATTGGTCAGTCGTACCCATCAGTTGCCAAGACAGCTTTCGGTTACATATATCCCTACGCACATTTTGTCTTTAATTTGGCTGCCTGCGTTTCCTCCTGGTTGATAGTTTCTGTTGCAGCCGAACGCTACCTCATGGTTTGTCACGCAGCGCATGCCAAGATTCTATGTACCCGTCGAGTAGCCATAATAGTGAGCGGTACAATCTACGCCTGTATGACTCTGTTGGCAATACCATCGGTCATTCGGTATAAAACCGTCTCCTGCCACGACCTGCATCAAAACAAGACTGTATACAATATCGTTGTCACAGATCTCTGGATGAATGAGACCTTCGTCGTGGCATACAACTGGATCCAGAATCTGCTCCGGTCGGTGATCCCATTCTTAGTGCTGATCGTTTTGAATACCTACATAATCAACGCACTGCGCAAAACGCGGGCGAACCGGCGCTTCTCGGCGCGAAATCGCATCACTTTTATGCTCATCATGGTGATCGTGGTGTTCGTTGTTTGCATTACGCCGGACGCTATAATGTCTACCTGTTTCGGCTTCGGTTACTATGACGCCAATCTACTGGTCAAGGGAATACGAGAGTTCACTGACACATTACTGGCGGTCAACGCCGCCCTGAATTTCGTGCTCTATTGTCTGTTTAATAAAATATTCCGCGACCATTTTCGGACAATCTTCTGTCGCGGTTACGGCGAGCGGCGGGTGTCGCACGAGCCAGACGAAAGCGAGTACAGACGTTTGTCGGACCAAAAAAATCATCACTCGACGACAGCAGTGACGTCAAATCAGAAAAACGCAACTACACACGTGTAAAATACATACGCACATTAAAAACGAAGGGAAAGACTTGTACAAAAAAAACATAAACAATAAATTATTGTTATTACTATTATTATCAATATTATTTCTCTCTCTAAGAATTTAACAATGCTTTAAAAATGTGTTTGTTGATTTTTTTACTGAAGCTGCGAATGCTCTCTGTCGTGTTATTTTAAATGTAA
>NW_027633431.1:0-43285 GCF_053919585.1 Euprymna scolopes
TTATTCGTTCGCTCATTTCTTTATTTTTGTACTTTCGTTTTTTTTTTAAAAGGATTTTGTTTTTAATTTTGTTAAGTAAATTCTAAAGTGGGCGTTATATTTGTATTTTCTCTTTCTCACTCTAATATAAAAAAAAAACGCGCGCTTTTTAATATTCATATATAAAGATATCGAATAAAATGATTTAAAAATAAAACATAAAGATATGCACTTAGAGGTGGTTTTAATTTGCAATTTCGCAGCTCTAAATGTGCTTCAACCTAAGGCAAGATGCAATGATCCGGGATCACGATTCCGGGCAAAGACTACACAAAAAGGCGGGGCACTTGCAAAACCAGGGAGGCCATTACACCACCCACAAGAACCACATTCACACCAACAAGCGAAACACCAGCCACCGCACTCAATGCTTTAATGGTCGCAACAAAAATATTGTTCCGATTTGAATTGATAAATAGATAAACCAGCAAAACGATCAAAACAATCAATCAAGCAACAATAATAAACATGCATTTATTTTGAGCCGAAGTAGTATAAGTAGTTAAATAATATAACTAAGTATATTATTATTATTATTATTATTATTATTATTATTATTATTATTATCATTATTATTATTATTATTATTATCATTATCATTATTATTATTATTATTATTATTGTTATTATTATTATTATTATTATTATTATTACAACATCAACAACAACAACAACAACAACAACAAAAACAACAATAACAACAACAATAACAATAATAATAACAACAACAACAACAACAACAACAACAATAATAATAATAATAATAATAATAATAATAATAATAATAATAATAATAATAATAATAGACTGATTCTGACTAATAATTAACCGTTCAAAAATTCAACAACGTATTTATTATAATTGCTATCGTTATAAATATTATTGTAATAATAATATTAATATTAAACTTAATAATAACAATAATAATAATAATAATAATAATAATAATAATAATATGTGCATATATATATATATATATATATATATATATATATATATATATATATATATATATAGATATATATATATTTAATTGGAATTCCTTATTGAGATGAGTATTATTTATTAATTTATTTATTGCGAAAAATTATCCTCATCTTTTTTAGTTGTTATTTCACGACGTTACGGCTTACTATTCCTCTGGCCTTTATCAGGCGGTAACCGCGACAGGATAGGAACTCCGAATATCCTAACTGCATTCTCAGTAATTACTGCCATCCAAAGTTGCTGTCGTCTCACCCTTCGTGCCCCGTGGCGCTGTGGATATAGACGATCTAATTGATCTGATCTCTCATTTTGTTTTATCTTTATATTATTTAATCCTGAGGATGATTCTGGTTTGCAGGTTTGGGTCGTCATGACAGCTAATCAGTGTGACTATGCCAAACTTTATACTAGGTGAATTAATAGGTATGGACGTAAAGTTCTTAATATGCAACACGACATTAAATAACAAAAAAATTGAACATCCAACGAATGCAGTCTAGTGGACAATTATCTCTTTTTCTTTACAGCCCTTTTGCTTTTTTTTTTACAGCCCTTTTGCTTTGATGTTTCTTAATTTTTTAGATGAAGATTAGTTATTCGTGTTATTTGGATTAATCGGAATACTGTTCGCATCGTGACTGTGATTTTAACAACGTTTCGGTCGATGTAATCTCCGACCTTCTTCAGGTGTATCTTGTCGAACTCGGGAATGTTTCTGTCGAATTCCGTTCAAATTCACAATTCGACAGAAACAAATTTCGAATTCGACAAGATATACCCGAAGAAGGTCGGAGGTTACATCGACCGAAGCGTTGTGAAAATCACACTCACCATGAGAACAGTAGTCCGATTAATTCAAATTATACGAGACGTTCTTGTCTATCTATCGTTATTTCAATGTAAATTGTTTGAATCATCTTAAATCTCTTGTTCGTCCATGTAAAAAATTCCTAGCGAGATCCCATCTTAAAAAGAACTAGATTTTGTTTATTAGATCATTCACATAACTTTTATACGTTTGCCCAATCGCGTTGTGAGTTAATCTCGATTACTAGAATATCAGAATTACAGAAACGTTATTACTGAACGAACCCATTTAATTACGCGAATCGAACACACGTAAATAATAAATTAACCCATTTCCTTTACTAAACCAACCTAAGAATCATGTTATCTTAAAAATAAATATATATTAAATTAAGTATTTACTACTAGCAGGACCGTGGAAATTTCAAGAAACGAAAAAGATATTCAATGAACAAATACGTTTCATATTATTATTGTATAGCACTAAAAGTTAGTTTTTTTAGACAGAAGAAAATAACACGCAGCAAATATGAGTTTATTAATGTTTCTATTAAAATAATGTTCATTATTTAGAACTGGCACAATGAGATAAATTAATAAGTACTAATAAATACAAAGAAAGTAATATTATGCTACATAGTTCAATACAAATAATAAAATCACATTGTAAGAGACAATATTTAATTTACTTTTTCGGTCCAGCACCTTTTGCCAGATCATGTTTTTCTTTTTATTTCCGTGTCTTTTGAATGCCCCTTTTTTAACGTAACGTTTCGCGGACTTTTGTGAAAACTGCTGCATGACGAAATTACTACGTGTTTGTTAGTCACACCATTACAACAATAATCATGTATTATTATATAAGAACTACAACAAAGGGAGGTCAGACTTATATTATTGTCCAGGGTTGCCAGACTAAGATATTAAAGACAAATCCTGCAAATTTTACCTTTTTAAGAATCAGTTTGGCATTCAAAAATTGTATTTGGCAATTTTCAAAGCGTAGCGTGGAGACTAACTAAATAAGAAACGAGCAGAATATTATATGGATTATTTAAAATATTCAAATGCAATGTTAGTTCATACGTATAATTCAGATATTAAAACTTAAACCAAATAAAATAATTATTTGATTACGATCGGCAGATTTTGGTTCGTTATTATCGATTACTAGAATGCAAGGAATAAAAACTTAACAGACAAATTTGATCTATTAATGATTTAGCCTTTTTATCTTCCCCACATTCGACCACTGTTGTACTATAGCGTCTATTGTAGTCTATTTTGGATTCAATTAATTGTCTCTCTTAAACACTCATAATTTTCATATAAAATTCAAATTTAAATTCGATGTTTTAATGTCTGGTGGCCATGTCTTTGAAACTGTGTATTTCATTTATACGCCTTTGACCTCAGTTTTCAATATTCGTACACATTCAATCAATATTTATTTCACATACCTCTTCATAAAATATATGATCAAACCTTACTGTACTCGCTTAAACGTGCTAGCATCATGCTTTGATCGATCTCTGTTGCAGATATTGACAGTATAAGTGGCTAAGAGAGCAACCTCGTCATAAACGTGCATCAGACGTAGAGGTGCGTCATTGAATTCCAGGCAAAGGTGCATTGAGAATGGTGCTGACTATATAGAAAAGTAATTCTGAAACACAAAAAGTCGCCTATTTTAATGGTACCACCCTCATTTTCACAGCTCTTCCAATTCCTGAGTTTAAAAAACTAGAAAACTTTAATTTTAGAACGATCCTCGTTAATTAATTCAACGTTTCGGGCGATTTTCACATCGACCTTTTCGAGTTTATTGTGAAATATATTTGTTGCCCGTTGATTGAGAACAAGTATTTTATGCCGAATTGATTGTTGAATATTGTTAAAAACGGTAAAAAAAGTTAAAGACCGTTGACTTAGAATGACTGTTTTATGCGAAATTGATGTTGGATATTGTTAAATTTGTGCTCTTTTTTAAGTTTATAATTAATTCCTTACTGTAAATCGAATGGATACTATAATACTGAGTTCAATGCATCTAATCATAGCAAAGGTTCATCCAAAATCTCAACTAAATCGGTCAGTAGTTTCAGAGTAAAAGCTAAAACCGACAGTTTAAAAGAAATATACTTGAGATTTCCTGTTTTTTTTCTGTATATAAACATGATCTATGTTAGTTATTAAAGTATTATTCCGTTTCACACGTTCTAAAATCTAATGAGATGCATGATAGTACATTAGGCACCGCAAAAAACTGGGGGGGGGGGCAGGTAAGTACTTTTTGACGGACCGTCTTTTTAAAAATCTACCAAAAATCAGGTAATTATCAAATCAATACAAAATTTCCAGCAATGATTAAGAGAAGAATGAACGTTATAACAGTGTACTTATTTTTATAAACAATATATATATATATATATATATATATATATATATATATATTTGTTAACAAACCCCCTTATTTTGAGGGGGTTCCAAATATGCTTAAAATAATCATCTGAAACTGAACAAAACATATTGTGTTGTTGTAAGGGACGGGATTATAGATTAAAAAAAACTTGTTTGCATACCTTATTTTGACGTCTGAATATTAAAACTTCGATTGTGTTTAATTATTCCGCTTTTGAGTTTTGAAGTGTGAAATTCGGTGAATATGTTAAGTAAAATAATTAATTTAAGTTAAGCAAAACAAAAATTAAAAAAAAAATATTTATACGAAAAAAGCCATTTTGAAATCTTTGATAAATAAATTAACAATTTTGTTTTGGCGAGCCGAATAATGCATGACCATTATAAAATAGGGAATGCTTTGAAGAATCGATACAAAAAAATCGATAAGTATTGTGCTCTTTGTGTTAAAAATATCATCATTTTTTTCGATCCCGTTTGAAAACATTTGCCACCTTTCGACTAGGGTGGACCAAACGCACTGAAATAATTTTTTTATTCTGCTTTAAATTGCCCCCCCCCCATTTTGGGGAGCCTGATCCCCCCCCCACACACATACACATTAAAAACCAAACTCATACAAATGGTCACCCATCTGGTACTGGCCAGCCTCAGCGTTAATAATTCATTGAAATTTTGGTCACTGAAAAATAAGTATTTTTTGGCCTGTTTGGTCTTCCGTAGTTTGCTTTTTATCAAGTACAAATGTAAACATTGTATCAAATCGACGCGAAATAACTGGTTGCCTATATGAATAAGTGGAATTATTTGAAATCCAGGTACTTATATTATAATATTTTTGCATATTCTCATAGAAAATCACCCTACATCTTAGATAGACAAGAAATAAACAAATCAATTCTTTCAAAAACCTTTTTTTTTTAACTATTTATATACGTTTTTTTGTGCAAGACAAAAATGTCAATTGTTAACTTTTGGGGAAAATTTAGCATTTAAAATTTAATTAAAAATAGTAGAAAAAGATTTACATTATTCTGCTTTCTATATGATAAAATTCAGGGGTTTATCTATAAATAAATAATAAATAATGTATTTTAATAAATGTAACTTCGTCTTAAAAACAACAACAACTTGATTTTCGGCCATTTTTGGCGGTGTCTATAGTACATTGGTTATCAAACTAAAATAAAATTATTAATCGATGCTTGTTTGAAAGCACAACTTTTATATATTAAAAGTCTTAAAAAGAAGTAATATTATTAAACGAGATTGTACCAATATAATTTTGATGAAAATTTGTTAAGCAGGATATAATTGTATGATAATAGTTTTATGCATATTCCAAGTTGGCACTAAAAAAAAGAAGAAAAATACGCGCACTTTTGTTAGTTGTTTATAAAAGTATTGTAAACCTCTGGATGGCTGTCTAAAGTGGGTGTTGATAAACGTTCTCTCACAAAAGCCCTCCGTGTCAAAATTAAAAATCAATTTTGTAAGCATCCGCGTAAATGTTTTAGTTTGAAAATATTGACGAACTAAAAAAAAAAAGGGTGAAGAAAAAAGCGTATTTTTAAGTTGCACCAGGCGCGTCGCTCCAAAATAAAATAAAAGAAACCGACAACCCAATGTAAGTTCCATTATCAGCCAACGTTAATTGGTTAACCAAAAGTGTGGCCGAAACGCCTGATCGTGGTTTGGCACCTTGCTCTCAGAATTTGGAGAACTTGCTAAAACTCACACAATCACTTTTTAAAAAGAATCCTTTCTGACTTTCTGTTCAAGTACCAGCTGCAGGCTATTGTCAAGTCTGGCGACAAATGCTACCGTTCAACAACCTCCACCCGACCCCGAACTCACATTTTATATACAGTTCAATCTTTGTCACTGACAGCGAAATTGGCAACCGTTTCGAGAACATGCACACTCGGCCCTTCTATCAGAATATTTATGTGCACACAACATTAATAGTATGGAATAATAAAAATTATTATTATTATTATTATTATTATTATTATTATTATTATTATTATTATTATTATTATTGCTGTTGTTTTTGTTGTTGTTGTCATCTTTCTAATTAAAAACGACTTGTGAATAATCGTGAACGTTTTCTAATTTCGAATATAAATTACTGTTTGTATTTCATTCCTTTTCTTGTGGCTTAATAAAATGGCCAAATCTTTATTAATCTTTAGATATATTTCATTTGTGATTTAAGATTTTTTTAAATTAATAGCGTTATTTTGTTTTGCGTTGATGTTTATATATATTTTTTTAATTTTCCTTTGTTTTTGTCGGGGATCGGGCATTCTACCGGATGGCAAACATTTGCCCACTACTTTAAACATCCAACTGAAAAAGGTTTATATTAAGGTTCTAAACGCCCCTTAAAATGCAATTTTTGTATCTCTCTTGCACTTAGTTTACCGCATATATTCTTTCAAGTAGTTTTTAAAATTATTTTTTTTAAATCCAGTTGATCTTCTAACTATTGGAATGATTGAGCTTTTCCTAAAATTCCAGTTTTCTTCGCGTTATACATAAGATCTTGGCATTTTGTTATCTTTTCCCTCTCAGCTCTGTTGAAACCAGCATCATTATGGACACTAACTTGTAAAGTTGCGTCTTTCTCCTTCTTGTGCCATATTACTCACACGTTTTATAGGTCCGTTTAGATATTTTGCTGTAAGAATTGCATAGTCATAGTGCGCGGTGTATGATTTATTTCCAACTAGTGTTTTGGAACCTGCTGCTATATTTTGTATTTAGGTTTTTACGGATGAGAGTAGAGATATTTATACACTCGATTTTGTCGTATCGTGTAATGGGCGCCACCAACAGAACCTTACAAATAGATTCCTGGTGGCTTCCATTCTCTATTTCTTCACGATGAATGAGATCACACATCTTTCTCCATACAAAAATAAGCTAAGTATTTTTTTTCAAATATTGACGTGTTTTACCAATGTCATTTCTTTCAGATCAGAATTTATTCAAAATATATTTTGTTTTGTTTAAAATGTACAATTCTCGTCTCATTAGATATGTTATCAGTTCCTTAAATTAGGATAACAATTTTGTCCTTTAAAAAATATACATTGTCGTCTAATTAGGATAACAGTTTATATTACTATCTTAAATCAACTTTTATCATCAGTGAATCATGCCAAGCCTCTACGTGTAATATATATGATCTTACATCAGATCAAATTTAGTCACCTGATTTGTACCTCGCTTAAAATGTACCAGCGTTTTCTACATAGGATCAATGTAGAGTATCAGTGATCTTCTCTTCAGATCAACATTTAGTTAAAGTCTATTCAACTATGATCGAACTATTATATTGTTTTTTTTTTTAAATAGAGCCAAAGAGTCGTATCTCTGAGTTCATATACAACTTGAATATTAGGTTGGTACAAAACTAATGTCGTTTATTGACTTCTAACTTCAAGTCAAGTATTATATTAAAAAGTTAATTTGATTGTATCAGTATATAGGTTACAATATCTGGCATAGTCACGTTTACACGGCAATTCCCAGTAGCTTACTGAAGTTAAGCTATGTTGATTCTGATCTATACTAAAATGGGTGACAATCTGAGAATATCAGATGCTGCATATGATCTCCGTTCATCTCAGCATTGTGTGCATCCGCCCTGGATTTCTTCTTGTCACTGAAATCAAGCAACATCGACTCACAATTCACAACCATGCTTATTTACAGGGGATATTAATTGCCTCCAAAGACTGTACAGGATCATAGTTATATCAGTGTATCCTACTTAGTCTTTTAATTGGGTCCAAAGTTTAGTGAAATATGTTTTCCCGTGATCATTATTCATTATTTTAACTAGATTCAAAATATGTAATATACCTTAACTTTAGATTAGAATTTAGTATAAAAATAAAATTTTATCTAACAGCACAGTCCTCTGATACACAGATTCCTACGCTTCTCTACCAATACCTTTTTTTGTAGAACGATTTGTCTTTGGTATAAAGATTGGCCCCAGTTTTTTTAATATTACTTCTTCATTGCAGCCAAATCTCTTTCCTCTTAACTCTATATTTTTCAATTTCAAGTATTTTGTCCATTCGTTCCTTCAAACACATCATTGTTTGATTGCAAGTGTTATTCCTCACTCAAGGTAACATTAACAATACATCTTTGATTACACACACACACACACACACACACACACACACACACACACACACACACACACACACACATATATATATATATATATATATATATATATATATATATATATATATATATATATTGACTCTTTTTAGATGAGGCTTCAAAATTGGTGTATTTATTCATTAGCGGGCTGTTATCTTCATTTTCTTATTTGCTGTTGTTTGACCACGTTCTGGCCAACTCATAATCCGGTCTTCATTATGTGTAACCGCGACGAGGTAGGAGTGTTAAGTCTTGTACTGTATCCCTAATTATTATTGCGTTCCATAGGTGTTGTTGTCTCACCACGTTTTAGACAATTAATCATCTGATCCTCTTGGGTAGGATTGAAACCACTATCTGCAGACAATGCTCACCCAGAGCCGTAGATGCTCAACGTCTCTATTCATTCCACCACGAAACTTAAAAGGCGATTAAGGTAGGGTTTTATGGTTTTATAGCTTCATAATTTGTTTATTCTTTATAGTCGTTGTTGTTTCACAGTTGATAAACTGAAGAAGACCAGAGGATGAGTTGGCCGAAACGTAGTGAAACAACAGCTATGAAGATGAGGATAACAATCTGCCAATGAATGAATACACAAATTCATCGTTTTCCAAAATTCCTGTCAGGTGATACTTGCGTCTTTAAGCTTTGATCTCTTAGTTATTACGACATACCAATATTTTAAATGTATCAAATGTAGTAACACAATACCTATTTCTATTATTTGGATTATTCGAACTGCAATTCTCATCTTGGATTCTATTTTCACAACGTTTTGGTCAATGTAGTCTCCAACCCTCTACAGGTGAATCCTATCGGAAAAAAGCTTCTTATGAAAGTTGTCGATTAAAGATGAAAATTTTGAGGATAACATCTAAGTTGAGAATAGTAGTTTAAATAAACCAAATAGTTCACACCACAATTCCTTATCTAAAAAAATCCTAATAATAATAATAGCTACCGTCAATAATTAGTTATCATTTATTAGTTAAACACATGTTGCTTTTTTTAAGGCGTTGACACATATCAAGGCCCAGAGTAATATTGGTGTGTAGAAGTAATTTGGTATAATTAGGTAATTTACGCGGAAGGCTCGCCAAGAACTTGTTTATTTTGTACTTGAAGATAATAATATTGTAACTAGCTGGAAAGCAGACCAGCAGCACTAAGTTCCGCAGCCGTCCAGTTCTAGGGCGAAAGCTCTGTTCATGGAACCCATGTTTAGATTTAGGCGACACTAGGGATTGGGAGGATTTATTGATACTGCTTTTGGCTCGACGAGTGTTTTCTGTGAAGAATTGGTGAGGGTGGACCTAGATGAGAGCTCAGTCGAACACTTGTCATGAAAATAGCGATAGAGCAAGGGTAGGCTCGCAGCGTTTCTTCTGTGGGAAAGAGGCTCCAAAAGAGAGAAAAGGGCATCGTCTACTAGATTACGATGTCTGTTTTGAACCCTGTCCAGGCAGCATAGTCACTATTAAAATTGGTGATCATTTGGGAATCCTATATGCTGTATGTGTTTCTGCTTATCTCGGCATTGCTTCCAGTCGTCCTGGACTTCTCCTTGTAACTCAACTTAAGCAGTACCGTTTTAAAAGATATTTGGTTCGAGACTGCGCAACCCTTTCCTCATTATTACACGCGCAGCTACTCTTACAAGGAGTAGAAAAGTTTCTTGAGACTGAACGGGAAGCTTCTGCCTAAAAAAATAAATTAAAATGAAAATTACCGTTTTTAAAACGTTGTATTAGAATGTTTCCGTATGATTTTAATTTTCAACCGAGTGTGTTTTTTTTGCAAATTAAATTTTACATGTGACCGTTTTTTTAAATTTAAATTTTATAACATTGTAACATTAGAAAATCTTTGTAAAAAGTAGAAGCAATCCTTATCATTATTATCGATTATTGCTTGCATTTTTTTTTTAATTAAACTTGAAATTGTCAAAGTTGTTTTTACTAATTAAACTCTTAACGACTGATAATTATTTTTTTCCAATACAATGTGCCAAATAATTGTTTCAGTCTTTTAGGATTTAATTAGACGTACATAAAATCGTTTTTAATGTTTAGTCGTGCGTAATTAGTAAAAACAGGGCATGACTTAAAGTAAACTTATTTATTTTTTTTACAAAGATTTTTAACGAAATAAAAAGAAAACAATGACACACCGAGTTGGAAAAAATAATTGTTTCAGTTTTTAAGGAGTTCATTATGTAAATAAAGACTTACGTATTTAGTTAATATCTACCTTAAGAAAGAATATTTAAAAAAATAATTTATTTTTGTAAATACTTTTTATATGAATCAAAATATATATTTGACAAAAAGAAATAACCTTTCGACTGAAACTTGTAAGTAAATTCATTATACTGTTTATTTCAATAACACCACACAGCAGATTTGTACAATATTTTGCGCGGATAAACACAGTAGTCTAAGTTGCTTTAATAACAAATCAGCAACAGGGGCAAATAACTGTATAGAATTTATTCGTACATTTTTAGTAAAACGCCTTATCTACAACCAAAATCCGGCACGACTATCTGTCCGATTCGGCTCCTGCTGATTTAAGCAACTTTACACGTTGTTTCTGTATGACAAATAATCGGGCATAATTTTGGTTGTACATTTTTAGCGAACCCGTAAAATCCTTAAGGTTTTTATGTGAAATATGAATCTTATTTATGTTCAATCTCTTAACGTGGTGTTAATGTTAGGCCATCTATATGGTTCTGTAAAGATCGAAATAAGTTATAATCCAAGAGAACTAAGCCAGAATATTATGCAGGTTGAGTCAACTAAATTCGCCTACGATATTTTCGGTCAGTATTGCTGTGTGAGGACCAGTCTTATCACTATGGAAAAGTATCCCTTTTCTTTTGGCTACATGGAGAAACGATGCAATTGCCTCCATAGAAAAGACGACATGTTTCCATTTCCGTTTGATGGAAATCGTTTTAATTTGTTATAGACCATCTACGTAGTTGGCCAGTTAGATACAAATCCTAAGAGCGGTATGAGTCTTCTATCATGTCTTAAAGTATCGCTATGTTCAAAAAGCGGGATTGGAGATGCGCCGCTGTACAACTAATGCTCTCTACCGAAGCAAATTATAACATCACCATTGCGGGCACCCTCATAATGCATCGCTGGATTACCACGAATTATAGGGACCTGCCAAGGATGATGAAAATAAAGTTTCCGGCCAGGGTTATGGTCTTTGGTGTGGTTTCAAGTGAGGGCCACATCATATCACCTCACATCTTTGAAGTCGGCTTGAAAGTCAACAGCAAAGTGTAGCTGGCTGTGCTGAAGAGTGTGTGGTGATCCCCTGGTGCAATCAAATGGCTGCTGGCAGACCCTGGGTGTGGCAGCAGGACTCGACGCCGCCCCATAAGTTTAAAGAGACCCAGGTTTAGCTCCAGAAGCAGTCCTGCGACTTTGTACCCTTCTCTTAATGTCCCCCTTTCCCCCGACCTGAACCCGCTTGACTACTTTGTTTGGTCATACGTCGACAACATGACCGACATGACCTCCCACAAAACCAAAGTTAGCCTGTTCGCCACCGTCCTTCGAGTATTCGTCGAGATCCCGCCGGCGCTTCCGGAAAAAGCATCTTCCGGACCCGTATCAAGGGGGTGATTGAGGCTACATTGAATAGATGTCAGCTATACTACATAATAAAATTACCTAAATAATAAAATTACCTAAATAGATGTTTTCAATAAAAGTTTTAAAATAAAGCTGTAGTGTTTTTGTTTAGGAAGAAAATATGTTCGTTCCACCTTGTAAAGTTTGTATTCGGCTGAACATGGGTAAGAATATTGAAAAAAAAAAATACAAACGATGCTTTAATAATCTGAAAGAAACACTTATGATGATGATATATTTAAGTAATAAAAATACGCATAAAATAAATTGCAATGTTATAAAATGTCTCTTTTACAAACAGGGAAACACTTTTGTATGCATCTGATAGATTTTGATTTAATTATATTTTCTATTTTTAATCGTTTATCTTATACAAACAAAACTAAGAATTTGAACAACATTATCGTTGAAACGTCCAACTATTGGCTAAAGACTCAACACAGCAATAGAAACAAAAAGAAAGTCGAGCAATGGTATCGCATTAATATCCACGAACGTAACCACAATAATGGCAAAAATGCGTATGCCCTCACTGTTATTGTATTGAACGTCACCATTAATATGTTTGTTTGCTTTTAAAGTTTTTCTCTTCCTTTTCTTTTCACTGTTGTTAGGTGACCATTAGTGTCAAAAGGAGGATACGCTTGGCGTGACGTAGATGCAGCCGGATTACGTGAATAACCCCCCCCCCAAAAAAAAATATTAATGACGGGATGTCCTCATCTAGGATCTGTCTCGATGGACGCTTCTTGTTTTTGTGATTTAGTGACTATTTTGTGGTCAACGTTTTATTAGTTTGTTAACGTTCAAGTGAAAGTATTAAAAGAAAGTTTGCTTTTATTATGTCTTTTTCTCATCATTTCATCGGCTTGTTATAGAATTTTCCTTATTTTTCTAAACATAATTGTGTGATGTACTTTTCTTGTCAAAAAAGATGTCTTATTAGAACTGCACGCCTGTGGAACTCTGTTCTGTCTGCCTGCTTCCCTCCTGACTACAACTTGGATGTCCTCAAGTCCAACGTAAACAAATTCCTGATGAACTATCCCCTTAAATAGACACTTTAAATCTCCACACTAACGTACTGTACTTACAATAACTCTTATCCCTGAGTGGCTTCCGGGCCTTGATAAGTAGTGACCACCTTGTAAAAAAAAAAAAAGTTAAAATAGTTCTTTTTTATTGTCGGTTTCTATAATAGTCATGAAGTCACACACATACGACAAGCACATATATATGAAAATTATTTTTAATAAATAGATACTTTTTATTATTAGGGATGTATATATATATATATATATATATATATATATATATATATATATATATGATGATTGCAACGACTTTTCAGACGAATGCCACTCCCTCAGACACTTAAAAGTCCATGAGCCCAAAAATGACTTTCATCGCCACAGGACCATTTTAATAGACAAATGTCTGAGGGAGTATCTATACACAGATGATGTTACAGAGTCTTAGCTTTGTACGACAGCTAAGTCTCTCTCTCAGTTCAAAATGTTGAGATCCAGCAACAAGCAAGAGCAAGATAGCCAGCAACAAATTAAACTGCAGACCAGCATAATGCGGGTACTGGTCTCCCGCTTTATGGTTTTTTAAATCAGAGATTTGCTTCTCCTAGAAAGGTTGCCTTCACCATGGCTTACGGGAGCCCTCTCCACCCCAACACACATATACATACACACAAACACACACGGTGCTAGTTGGTCGTTGACCCCGAAAAAGGGTTCATTCGCCCTTAGGAAGGTCTTGTTTTTAATCCTTCAGGGAGACTAGCCACCCTCCTCACCAAACAAGTCTGGTGGGGGAACCAGTTTAGTCGCAGTTTAGTATATATATATATATATATATATATATATATATATATATATATATATATATATATATATATATATATACATTTTAATTTTTACATTTAAATCCTTGACTTTTTATTTATACTTTTATTTTTTATTTCCTATTCTCTTTTTATGAACTCTTTGCACTGAAAACGTTTTGCATTTATGACTAGTTATGTTATTTCAATTACTGCCAGTAATAGCAAATTCATTGCTCTGCAATAATATTTATTTGCTGATATATTTCATCTGATGAGGGGATTTTTTTTTGAAATGCCACGGATTAAGGAAATTATATCTTATTTGAATACCCTGTCGAACAATAAAACAATAAATTCATGTAAAATATAATTTATAGTCCTAAATTATGTTCATATATATATATATATATATATATATATATATATATATATATATATATATATATGAATGACTACTTCATTTGATCACATAAATTAATATACGAAAGTATAATTTTATGCGTACACTTTAAGTATTTACTCCAAAAGTGCTCAATACGTAGGTAGAGCTAGGTAGTAAGTTATAAAATATATATTGCCATATATATTTGTATAACTTACTATATATATATATATATATATATATATATATATATAGAGAGAGAGAGAGAGAGAGAGAGAGATAGATAGATGGATAGATAAACAGACATTGTTAAAAAACAAGATAGAGCTTTTTGTTTAGTTATACCTTTATTTTTTTTGTTTTTCTTTGAACTAAGCCCTTTGTTTAAATGAAAAATGCTGCCTAAATATACACGATTCACACACACACACACACACACACACACACACACACACATATGTATATATATATAAAAGTGAACGTGTCTGTGCGTGTGTGTCTGTGTACATTTCCCTACGCAATAACTCTGTCAATTTTTAGTCTACAGACTTGAATTTTAATATACAGGGTACTGAGATTTGGGAAAATCGATGTGATCCGTTTTTGGACAGAGATTTGGCGATTAAGGGGTCAAAGTTCAACGATTTGTCCTTTGAGAACTCTACCAAACTCCTCCGACAATTTTGGGTCTACGCAGTTGAAATTTTAGATATGGGTTCCTTGGACATGGATCTAACTTAATAATTTGATTTGAGCCCAAAACAATAAATTTTAATGGGTCATAATAGGGGTCAAAGTTTTAAAAAATTTGACCTCTGCGGTCTCTTCGATATTACTCAGACAATTTCTGGTGTAAATATTTGAAATTTTTCATAAAGGGTATTCAGAGATAGGGAAAACTTTTTCATCATTTTGGGTCGAAAATTTTTAGTTACCAATATATAAATGTATGTATGTATGTATGTCGGTTTCCATGTCTGCCTTAAACTTTCAATAGAGGTGACGGATTTTACCAAGATCAGTATCGTTTTAAAGTTTGACCTTTCATATGACAAATATCGAAAAATTGGCTAAAAACATTAATATCTTCCTCTTCAACTAGGCACTTTTCTACAGGGGAGGGTCCCTTTTTTCGCCGATATTTTTGAAAGTTATCCTCTCCTTTAAATGGTCTAGCCTTAATTTTAAAAAATGTCGCTTCCGGTTTTGCGGTGGTCGTAACAGCATAAACGTTAGGTTTTACCCTGTTCTTTTCCTCCTTTGCGGTACGGGTTCGAGTCTGCCTTCCTACTACCACTTTTTTTTTTGCTCAACATACTCGGGCAATGCCGGGCTGAAACGCTAGTATATGATGCCCGGAAAACTTGTCTGTGGACAACTCGTCCATTTTTGCTAGGTAGGAAAACTGGTCCAATATTGAATACATTGAAAAAACATTTTATGACCATGCCTGAATTAAATGTTGTTTTTGAAAGAGAATAAATACCCCGTAATATGTTTTGAAAATACTTCACTTGTTTACTGTTGTTTTAAAAAAGATAAAAATTGATTTTTCTAAGTGTTCGTTTTCTACCTAGCTTTATAAGTTTTTAGTGGTTCAACTTGTTTTAAAAACGTTTATTCAGTTTAAAAAATATAGTGTCGAGTATTGCTTTAGAACAAAAAAAAAATGTCCGACATCAGCGGTTCACATATTGGGAGTCTCGATAATTGCTCAAAAATAAAAAAAATAAAGAAAATACCGAAGTAGCTATAATTTTAAAAAGAACCACCCCCATTACAAAAGACAATAAATTTTAATATTTTTTAATATAATTAAGGAGGCGAGCGTTATATCTCCTTAAATTTTTTGTGAACGAGTCTTGCTAAATTCATAATGTACGTATGTGTGTTTGAGCCATTGAGTCGGCTATTGCGTTAGTTTGAATTGAAAGTCAGTTAATTAAAAAAAATAAAATGGTAAAAACCCTATATATTCTCCGCTATTTTTTCATACTTTGTTTTTCCTTTCACTTTATGATTTAAATTGCATGAATAATTTTATATATGCAATATTGATTATTACGAAATATTTCGAAACTTTCTTTTTCTAATAAGTTTTATTAATGTTAGCAGATAGAGAGAATGACTGATAAAAATCTATATAAATAAAACATATGAGAGAGAAAGGGTGAAAGTAATATACAGAAAGTGTAACTTTATATGTAAACTTCAAATTACGATTTATTAGAACAATTAAAATGGATTTCTAAAAAAAACATAAATCAGTATTATTTTTTTACATAGGCATCGCCACTTATCAAGGCCAAGAGGCCACTCGAGGATAATGGTTAAAGAGTGTACAGTAGACATTGGACAATATAGTAATTGTTAGTAATGGAAATTCGGCGAATTTGTTAACAAGTGGAACGGCTCATCAAGAACTTGTTTACGTTAGACTTGAAGACAACCGCATTGTAGTCAGCTGGAAAGCAGGAAAACGGAAGACAATTCCACAGGCGTGCAGTTCTAAGAAAGAAGCTTTGTTCATGGAATCTACGCTTAGATTTAGGCACAGATAAAGAGTGG
The DNA here is from genome assembly GCF_053919585.1 of Euprymna scolopes. Lineage (NCBI taxonomy): Eukaryota > Metazoa > Mollusca > Cephalopoda > Sepiida > Sepiolidae > Euprymna > Euprymna scolopes. The sequence goes on from NW_027633431.1 coordinate 16,886, forward strand.
GGGGAATTATTGATAGTGTTTTCAGCTAGACGAGTGTTTCTTGTGAAGGTTTGGCGAGGGTGCACCATAGATTGAAGCTCAGTCGAACACTTACCATGAAAATAACGATACAGCAGAGATAAACTCGCAACATCTCTTCTGTGAGATAGAGGTTTCAGGGAAGAGAAAAGGATATCTCCTACGAGGCTACGAAGTCTATTTTGAACTCTATCAAGGCAGGACAAGTCCTTTCTAGCAGCTTCTGCCCAGATGTGGCAACAGTATTCCATTCTTGGACGTACCTGGCTCTTATATAGAATAGCATCCGCAGTGAGATATCTACTGGATCGATAGAAAGATCCCACTATTTTTCCAGCGGCCTTTGCAACAGATTTGATGTACCTGTTCCATTTAAGATCAAGAGTGAAGGGCAAGCCCAGAAGCTCGTAAAAACTTGAGGCCTCCTCAAGACGAGAGCCATTCATTTCAACTGATGTGAGATGGGGACAGAACGTTGTATTAAAACCAAATAAACTTTTAGAGTGTAATTTGTGCGATTTATTTAAAATTTACTTGCGCAATTGGGCAGAGTCGCAAAAGAGTCTCCAATCTAACAAGTTCCACGCTATCAAACAAGCTACAACTTCTGTCCTATGCTGCATACCTGTGCTGGTTTTACAAAGACTTTAATAGAATGTGATCCGACGAAGTTGTGCCACTGATGCCTCCACGATTAACCAGAAAAGAAGCAGTAGCAGGAGTACCCCGCTTAAGGAGGAGTTGTAGTTATAATAGTTTCTTCCACCGAAATGTTAGACCTTGTAATTCCCCCTCCTGTTTCTTGCTTTCCCGACGGTACTAACACGTATAAGCTTAAATGTAATGTGAACAGATATCTCGCTGTTCAACTCCCTACATAGAATATCTCTGTCGGTAATATTCAGAAGGGAGTTTGGTAAATATGTTTCGCGCGAACACACACACACACACACACACACGACAAGGTCACTTATATATAAACATGTCAGTGTGCTATAACGAGGTAATCTTAAATTATGCGCAATTATACACAATGTAGAAACTATGCATAAAAAGAATTAAGTGTAATAGTTAAATGAAGCCAATCATCTAATAAGAAACCATAAAAATCAATTAGTAATTAATTAACGCTCGTTTTTCAAAAGAATATGTAAATTACTTAACCTTCATGTAGTTGTTAGCATATCCATGACCGAGTATATTAAGCTCGTTTTACTAATGTCTAAAAAAAATGTAGGCTTTTAATATCAATGTCAGAGCAAGAAATTTGAACTGTATAGGTATTGAGGCCTTAACAGCTAGAATCGACTGAACCGTGGTCTCCATACTATATTAAGAAGGCCGAGGAATTAAAACATGTAACATGCTGACGTCATTGAATTTGGTCTATTGAATCTGGTCACAGATTCCAATAAACAGCCGAAAGTAGATGAAGTCTAATGACAAAACGGCAAGAAGATAGATACCTATTTCGAAGAATTAGCAAAGAAGACGACACAAGAAAAACGGTAAAAAAATTGGAATAGATAACAAATGTGTGTTGCCAGAAATAAAATAAGTCATTCTTTTACTTACCTGAACAAGTTTTGTGCGTTTTAATGTAATCTAATTCTTTTGTTTGGTTTGAAAAAGAAGTAATGTTGTAAGGTAAACAGGCAATTAAGATGACTATCTTTCGAACGTCAACAATGGTTAAAAATTTGAAAAAAAAAAAAATACTGATAGAAATCCACCTTAGAGGTGTCAAAAAGTGTCACAATAACACTAGTGAGTGATTTTCTATAAGTATTTTGTTTATTTTAAAAAAATTTTAACCATTTTTGACGCTCCGAAGACAGCGTGTTGTTTTTTTGTCAAGAATTGCTTGCCAAGTGAATAAAGCTAAGTAATATTTTTAAAAAAGTTAAATTATTAGTAAATTTTTAAATTTTATAACTATATTTATTATTATTATTATTATTATTATTGTTATTATTATCATTATTATTGTTATTATTATTATTATTATTGTTATTATTATTATTGTTATTATTGTTATTATTATTATTGATATTTTTATTATTGTTATTATTATTATTGTTATTATTATTGTAATTATTGTTATTATTGTTATTATGTTGTTATTATTATCATTGCTATTATTATTGTTATTATTATTGTTATTATTATTATTGTTACTATTATTGTTATTGCTATTATTACTATTATTATTATTGTTATTATTATTATTGTTATTATTATTGTTATTATTATTAGTGTTATTATTATTTTATTGTTATTATTGTTATTATTATTGTTATTTTTATTATTGTTATTATTATTATTGTTATTATTATTATTATTGCAATTATTATTATTGTTGTTATTATTATGATTATTGTTATTATTATTGTTATTTTTATTATTGTTATTATTATTGTTATTGTTATTATTATTATTGTTGTTGTTCTTATTATTATTGTTATTATTATTGTTATTGTTATTATTGCTATTATTATTGTTATTATTATTATTGTTATTATTATTGTCATTATTATTTTTATTATTATTGTTATTATTATTATTGTTATTATTATTGTTATTATTATTACTGTTATTATTATTGTTATTATCATTATTGTAATTATTGTTATTATTATGTTTGTTATTTTTATTATTGTTATTATTATTATTGTTATTATTATTATTTTCTTCTTCTCCTTCTCATTGTTATTATTATTGTTTTTATTATTATTCTGTTTGTTATTATTATTATTGTTATTGTTATTATTATTATTGTTGTTATTATTATTACTATTATTATTGTTATTATTATTGTTATTATCATTACTATTATTATTATTATTGTTGTATATTGGTTTATATTTGAGGAGATGATATATTAAAACGTGTCATGAGTTATCTAGTTGATGTGAGATATTGTTCTTTTAACAGACAGATAATAAACGTATAAATCGTATGTATGTTGTTTAGCCAGGAGGACATGATAATGACGTGTAAACTTAATCATGTTGTATCAATATTATCACACGGGATATTTTTACAGGTAATATGTCAGAATAATAATAATATATGCTTCATAGCTTTTTCTTGAAGAGTTCTTCTGTATCTTCCCGTTGCTCCGTGACGAACCATGAAACGGTCAGCATCATCCAATTGAGACATCTGTTCTTATTTGTGAAACCATAAAACAACTCTTTATATTTTTATAATATAAATTTATTACATTTGTCTCAAATGGTTTTCACAGGATCTGCAGTTCGTCTACATGTTCTATTCTTACAGCTTGCTCCCTAGCTGTATGTCCACCCCTGTCTAGACGTTTGTCGGCTCTGGTGGTCAATCCTCAACTCTCTGAATCTCTCCAAAACTAACTACATCACGTGTTCTCTTACGTCACCTAATTACGTGTCTCAGACCAACCTAATGTCCACAACTAGTTATTTGTTTATTCAAAACCCCAAAATAATGTTTACATCTATTTTCTATTTTCACATTCCTTTTGCGATTCACACGTCAATCATTTCTTCTCCAATTAAAATGTTTATTCTTCTAATCATAATAACTGATCCAGCGACCATCCGTGGCTCAAATCAATTAATAAGAATACAATAACAATAATAATAATGTTTTGACCATTGACCTCGCTTGCCACAGTTAACAGATACTACGCTATGATCACAACCTAAATGGTCATAACATTACATTATTATTATTATTGTTATTATTGTTACTATTATTATTATTGTTATTATTATTGCTATTATTATTATTGCTATTATTGTTATTATTATTATTATTACTGTTTTATTATTATTATTGTTGTTATTTATATTATCATTTTTATTATAATAATTATTTTTTATTTTTGTTATTATTATTATTATTATTATTATTATTATTATTATTATTATTATTATTATTATTATTAGAGTTTATTTATATATTATTCTAGATTCTATGTCTGTTACTGTAAAATACATGCAGTACGAAACAGTTAAAAAATGTTTTTAACCTCGCAAGGAAAATGACAGAAAAATCAGAAAAAGAAACATTAAAATGTTTAATTAAATTCTACAACCGATTTTTGCAATGTTTTAATATTTAATATTTGAAATATTTCTGCACTAGTACCTTTGTTTATATTAACATAATTTGTTTCAATGTAATTTGTGTTTTTTAATAGTTATTATTAGCTCTTCAGTTAAATTAATTTATCGTTCATTTTAGTTATAAAAGTTATCTTTTTATTTTAATTTAAAGTTTTGATTTACTAAAAATATCGTTTTTCTTGGTTAAAAAAATGTTGTTCGTTTCGATTGGACAAAAAACTCAATGGTGTTCGTTTTGATTTAACTTAAAATTTTTTTAAAAGTTGATTGTTTGATAATTGTTTATTGCCTAAATTAGTATTTCGTATTTTGCAGCATTTGTCTTTTGCTTCAAACGTACGTAGTTTTCCATGTATCTTTTTAATTTTAATAAATAAAGTTCAGTTTTACTATTAATGAATCGTGTTCATTTCTTTCCTTGTTAAATGTAATTCATAAGTAGATAATGAACGCATTCCAGTCTTTAAAATCCATGACACAATGAAATTTTTAATTACTTCCAACTTATAAACACACAACTTTATCGTTTTGAATTCTTTTTTTAAAAATAAACATTAGATAAGTTTCAGTACAAATCATCGTGTTCTTTATTTTTCTCTGTTTAATGCAATTTTTAAGTTTTCTAATCCTTTGTTGTAAAAATTTTTGATTCATTAACGACAGTCTGAATGTTCGACAGATGTTGCTTGCTAGGACCTCAGCGATGACATCGTTTTTCAGCTCACGGGCCTTAATAGCATATATTTATGAAGGCTATGTCTGGACGCTTTTTGATATTGAATATTTTAGAAAACCGAAACGAGACGATGTTTTCTACTTCGACAGATAATTTACTCAAATGTGAAGCGTTGAATGAGTTTTGGGATGAATCGTTAAATCTCACATGCCATGGCGATCGGATGAAACCGAAGCCGCTGAATAAACTGAAAGGAAAAAGAAAGAAAAGAGAAAGAAAAGAGAAATCAAAGAAAGTAAGCGGAAAACTAGGCGCGTGTTGATGGTAAGCGATCGCTTCGTGGCAGAGTACCGCTCTAATGATCTATTCAATCGGTTGTACAGGTGCGCAACACTCGATACATGTAAACTTGCGCAAATATAGATCCGGAAAGAAAAAATATCTAGAACAATATAACAACAGAGAATCTATTCAAACTGAAGATCGTTTATGCGTCTTCTATAAACAGTAAATCATACGTTTTGTCTGGGTAAGGCATATCAACACTTTACATGCGATTAGTTGAATACAATCTGTTTATTCGACAAGAGAGGAGGGATCACATTTTCAAAAACATGTCTGTGGATAACAAATATTTATTTAGAAAACTTAATCATAAAAACTCTGCTCAAGTCGTGTATTTGGGATAAATATTGTTTTTTATTTCATTTTTACTCCAAACAAGGTACAGTGCCACTTTGATGTGTAGGCTACTACCCGAGAAATAATTTGTAAGGGTACTATGTAAGGAGTTGAGCAGAAAGACGTCTTTACACTTGATCTTCTGCATGTCAGTACAGTCGGAGAAACAGGAACCTGGAAGGTAATCCCAAAGTCTAGCAGTCCCAGGGAAGAAACTATTAGAGAGAAGGCTTTCTTACATCTAGGGATTTCTGCTGTATAAGGGTGGGAGCACAAAAGCTTGTAGTTGTTGGGCATCCGCTATTAAAATACTTGTAAAACAACGTTTTTCTATGGAACAACGATTGAAGCCTTGTTGATAGTGCGGAACCTATTATGTTGGTGACTCACTTTTGAACCCTATCTAAGAAGGATAGACTAGTATCAGATTCACCGGGCACAATGTGGCAGCAATACTCCATACATGGGTGAATGGTGGCCTTGCAAATGTACAGAATACGCTCAGGCGTAAGTAACTTTTTAGCACGGTAGAGAGAGCCCACCTTCTTTGCAGCAGCCTTGGCAATGCCCTTAATATATATGCTCCAATTCATGTTCTCCGTGAACGTTTAGCCTGGGAGTGTAAGCGAAGTTTATATCATAGTTTTTGACATAAGACCATCGAGAACAATATTCTTCTCTTATTTTAGAAGGATTTAATAATGTTAATTATTCATCCGCTAATACCATAGGCTCTGATTTTCATATAGCGGACAAAAGTTTAGCAGAAATGAGGTGGTGGACTAGAGCTTGATTATGGACTCAAATATTTTAGCGAAAAGAGGGAGTAGGTTAATAGGAGGATAAGTTAATGGGTCAGTTCTTTCGCCAGAATTCTTGGAAACTGGTACCACAGAAGCACATTCCCAACAGCCAGGAAAGTAAAATTGAAAAGTTTAGAGAAAACATGAGCAACCTTAGCGGAGCATTTTTTAATAGGATAGTCGGAATGAGATAAGGTTCACATGCTTTTGATGTGTCTAGGGTTTATATGATATCATATATTTGAGAAGGGATTATTTTTAGAGCATCTAACGTGGTTTCTGTCCGCAGAGGAAAACTTGGGAGGAAGTGGTTTGCTGGGTCTATAGTATTGTCGGAGGCAAACCGATGGACAAGCAGATTAGCCTTCTCGGTTGCCGTGCATACAACTTCAAGATTGTTGGATAATAGGGGAATTGTTTATTGCACATTATTTACTACACTGTTATAGATTTTCCAGAATTTGCGAGTTCCTAATTTCTGCGCTTCAATGCGTTTTCTGATGGTTTCGGTATATTCTCTCTGGATTCTGGCTATTTCCTTCTTACAATTACTCTAGTTTCTATATACTTTTGTCTATTTTTACTGGATTTATGTTGGAATAGACTGCGGTATGCATGCTGCCTTTGAGCAATAGGAGCTGCGCAAGTAGAAGCAAACCATTGGGGAGAGTAATGTTTGCTATAGAACTTACGTGTAGAACACGTGCTTCAATTGCCGCTTTGGACCATTCAGTGGTCTCATTTGCGCACTTTTCCACAGGAAGATAAATGGAGCATCTCTCATGTAATCCCTGATAGCATCTCAGTCGGTTTTATTGTAGTATTACCTTATCGTTTTGAGCAGTGGCTCTTTAACTTGGGGTCGAGAATTTATGGTAATGTCTATCATTATCACAGCGTGATCAACATTCACGAGAGGACAATGGGCATATGTTACACAATCCTCAGGAACTGTGGTCGGTAACAGGTCCAGAAGCGAAGCGTGGTGGTTCTGACCATCTGGGAGATGGGTCAGGAACGTTACTAACTGCGTCAAGGAATTGAATATAGAAAATTCATGTGTGATACTACCCGCTGCGTCGGTGTAGTTGGAAAAGCCAAGCCAATTACTGTGGTGGGTATTAAAATCGCCAAATACATATATTTGGGCGCTAGCGTCTAGGGAGAGTGCTACATCTATACTGTCAGAGACGTGATTGATTAGAATAGAATCTTGAGTCGAGGGAGAGCGATAAAGAAATTATAAATAGCTAACTTTATGATGTAAACATAGTCTAAAGCACATGAAGGTCTGGTTGTCTGATTCTAGTTGAGATTTCCTAGTCATGGAGAGGGTGTTACGAATAGAGATTCGAAGTCCGTGCATGTGTCTGTCAGTGTCCTTATAACAAAGTGAAAGATAACCAGACATGTTAGAGGGGATGAATGAGTGCAAGTTTGTTTCACTTAGCGCTAAGATATCCGGGGAAGTTGCTAGGAGCAATGCTTCTACCTTGCTATGGTTAGTTTTATTTGTAAATATAAGGCCCAAGAGAGGAGGGGAAGCGTTGTTCAAGTATGTCTGGTTTATTCTTTATTTTAGATTGAGCTGTCATTTTTATAATTTAAGTTTAGGGTGAAGGGTGCTAGGCAAAGTGGATGTGCATTGCCACCATCATGCAGCACAAGTACACCATTAGCTGACTCCTCGTCCTCAGGAATATGGCATCGGGAATGCCCACCAGAAATGTGCGCAAGGTTCCTTTTCATGCGTGACACAGCACTACAATCATCTTGATATTATGCAACTGATAATTGAGCAACCGCTCTAAGCAATACGAAAAAGTTAGGGCTCCTGTACTATCAGTCGGAATACAGCAGCCAGACAAACTTTCAAACAGATGCCCTCAAACCTGTCAGACAAAAGTGGCCCAGTCCAATCATGTTAGCATACATAGTAAACAAGCACCCATAAGATCATAAGATGCCCAGTTTAAGGCGAAGGGAAATAAGCAGGTGTGAAGGACAGTGTTCATTCCCATAGTCAAAAAACAAGGCCAATCTAATGAGTTCCTGTGATTGCACCTCTGCTCTTTGCTAATAGGCAAAGAAGGAGTAAGGAATCCGAGCGATAGAAAGATAGAAGGACCTACCTACTTTTAAAGCAGTTTAGGTTTGCAAACCGTTGATTTATCCGAGTCACTAGCTCTAGGGAAGTTGTTGACGAAGACTGAGAAGGCCTCCCTCCCCCGTTTGGTGCCAAGATGTATGAAATCAGTAGCACAGGTTGGGCATCGGGTTTTTCTTGGATGACCTGACGACATTTACGGGATCAACAGCACTGAGAGGATTTGCCCCGCGCCTGGTTTCAAAGCTAGGCATTTCTACGCCTTCGCAATGGGTAGTTAGTTAATCGAATTAGTATCAAATGTAGTTAGTATCTACTATGAAGTTTCACTCCTCCAAAGTAAGATTAAGATTGGTAAACGTGGTTATTCACACATTACAAGTGGAAAAGCTTGGTGGTATGTATGAGTAATAGGTGTACACTTAAGGTTAGTATCTGCTAGAGTTAAACTAGGATTTAATATCGTTTGTGGACAAATAATTACATTGGAAATATATAGTATAAGAAGTTGGGGTCCGATTCGAAATGAGCTTCGAACTATAGACTCTAGTTTTCATATAGACACAATCACCAGTACGTTTGCCCGTCAAAGAAAAAGAAGATATAGAATTTCTACTTAATATAACTTAAAGTATAAGTTCAAACTATGATTAATAAATACCAATCTTATTTATAATGTATTGAGTAAAAGTACATATTATAGATCATGCATGTATATTAACATAGATAACTATGATTAGTATGGAATTCAGATATAAATTATCATCATTAAATAAAGTTCTTCTAGGTCCCAAAGATTCAAAAAATAAAAAAATCGCCTTCACAATAAATACGATATTGTAATTATGGATCAGCGTGCAGAGCAGATTCATTATTTTGTATTAATTTGGATTAGAAGAAGTGGTTTAAAAGCCGTGATTAAATAACAAATAAAACAAATAAAAAACACATTATTAATGCATTATTTGATACAAGGATGTTGTTAAGTATTGAATTAAGACGATTTAAGATAATGTATAATGTAGGGGAGATACAGGCAGCATCCATAGATTAAAAAAGATGTTCATTTTTACATTTAAGATAATTTTTCCTTTTTCTGGAGCGACGGATTTTAATTGCAGATATACAAGACATTAAAAATGGCTATTTTTAGAACACATTTGTCAGAAAAGAAAATGTCAAAACTTCGAAATTAACACCATTAAATGTTGAGAATTTAAGTCAATAAGAAATAGAAAAAGTACAATAAAATAGTTTGCGATGTTTATGACATAAAATAAATGAAAAAAAAAAGCTTATTTTTTATCCCGGAAAAATTCAATTTACGTGCGTTCTTCCGTCAATGGTCAGTGCTAAACGTTTCTAAACGTTTCTTTTTGAGATGAAGTGTTTTCATTTATTGAGATTGTCGGACTGACTGCCTCATCTTGGTTGTTATAGTCACAACATTTCGGCCGTTTTGCCCTCCGACCTTCATCAGGTTTTTGTATCGAACTGGGGAACCGTTTGTTAGGAGTCTCGAACCCAACCCTTTATTATTACGGGGGTACCGTGTTCGGGCTCCAGCTAGGCTCTGGGACATAGTTGCTGATTCTCTGTTTTGAATGTTACTTTTCACTGCCTTCGTTGAGGATTGAACTCAGCACCTTTGCGTGACTGTAAACTTTGATACAACGTCTAGGACACTCGGCCATATATCCTAGTGACATATGGCCGAGTGGTCAATAAATAAACTGATAACTGTTTGTTAATATGAAACATATGTCTGTGGCCAATAAATATTTATTAAATATTTATTATGATTATAATATATATATATATATATATATATATATATATATATATATATATATATATATATATATATAATTGAGTTTTATCACACTCATATTAATATTAAAATAAACTTCTTAATACACTCAGTCATGGATATGCGACCGTTAAATAATTTGCATATTCTTTGAAAAACGAACTTTCATATATTAATTCATTTTTGTAATGGTTTCTTATTGGATCATTGATTTCATTTCACTATTACTCTCAGTTCTCTTTATGCGAATTTTCTACAATGGGTATAATTGCATAGAATTTACGATATGTGCATGCGCAATGGTCTCAATATTTAGTCTACAGACTTGAAACTTGATATAAATAGAATTTTGACCTGTGGGATTAATTCGATTTGGTTTGTAGCTGCTGAGATGTCAAAATTGAAAGAAAAATAATGACTTTAGCAGGTATAAGGCGCTTAAACCTATTTCTTCTACGCATGCGCAAACATGCATTTGTTATCACAATTGTTTTTCTTTAATAATATGGGTTGAAACTATATAAAAATACCTCAACAATCTATACTCCTATAAATTTGGGTTTTAAATGTTTTATATTGGTATTCATATTAAAAAACCCTATTTTTCAATTTATTTAAAACGAAACCACAACTTTGTTATATATGGGTCGTGAAATTACGTTCATCTGCAAAAAATTTAGCTAATTTGCATATTCGTTTAAACATTTTAATTTTAATTAATTTCCTGTTAGTTTTTTTTTTTCGTTTTCTTATGGGATGATCATCTTTAGTTAACTATTACGTGTAATTATATTTATACAGATATTCTACATGATTTATACGTGCGTAATATTTGCGTAAATAGGTTATAGTAAACACAAATCTCTTTATATATATCAATATATATATATATATATATATATATATATATATATATATTGTATGTGTATATATGTTTGTTTAAAAAAAATTGTCTGTCAGTACATACATGAAACCTAATATATGCGAAACTTTATGTTTGGGTTTTAACCGGTGGAAAATCGGTGGAAAACTGTTAAAATTAAAAAAAATAATTTTAAAAAGAAGGAATTTGCCAGGTGAAAGTCGAACAACGGCATTACGAATATGCATGCATAACGTAATAGCTATTGGTTATGATTTAATTTTTAGCCTTGCAGCAGATATGTCTTCATAACTCAGTCATTAACGTAAAAAAAAAAGTAAATCATCAGCTAAATTTTTTGGGTTCGATTCGTTTCAGTGGTGGCATACGAGTCATTTTTTTAAAAAACTTTTTAAAATCATTACTATATATGGGGTCCAACATAATATAATTATAAATACAAAATTTCCATTAATCAACATATATTTACGCGTATTTTACGACCGAGAATAGCAGGGCAGAATGCTAGTTAATAATAATGGCACTGCGCCCAGTATTATTCAAACATACATTTGGACATTAAAGTAGCTTAATTTTTAACATATCCTTATCTATCTGTCGATAATGACTAAGGCTAAATGCTTTGGTTTTTATTCTAGCAAATGACACCCAAGTCATATTTTTTTTAATTTCTGATATTATTACTATAAATTTGGTATAATCAATAGAGAATTGGCTCTATAATAATAAATACGAAATCTGCATTAATAAATGTATCATATTTAAGCATATTTTACGATCAGGCAATGCCTGATATATATATATATATATATATATATATATATATATATATATATATATATATATATATATGTGTGTGTGTGTGTGTGTGTGTTTGTGTGTGTGTATATGTATATATATGTGTGTATGTATATATATACACACATATCTCTCTCTCTCTCTCTCTCTCTCTCTCTATATATATATATATATATATATACATATATATATATAGGTAGTAATATTTTAATTGTACACGCCTGAAGAGTATCATCGATATGTACTGCGGCTTAGCTTCATAAACTCATGAGTTTATCATTTTGATTTAAAAGATACGTACTCTAGGCAACATGGTGAATGATGGTGAGCACATTAATTTTTTAAACTTTACGATTTCGGAGTATGCCCTCGAAACTGCATTCTATTCCATAAAATAGAAGAAAAAATGCTATATATATCACGTTACAAGGTGTTACATATCAACAACTCCGACCCGACCGTCGTCTGGTACCGTGGCAAAAAAAAAAGAAAAGAAAAAAAGAAAAAAATCCAACTCGGCATTTTTTAAAAAGTGCAAATGAAATTCATTTATTAGTGGTTCTTCCAAAAGAACGTATTTCATTATCTTTCAAAAGTAATTTTGCACGTACGTGCGCTTTTTTAAAAGTCTCTCTGTCTTCCACCTCTTGCGACACTAGTCACCGCTTTCTCGCCCTCAAGTTCACACGTCTATCTTTCCACGCACGTACTTTGTTTCTCTTGCTCGACTATGTGCTGTCCTTTTTTCTATTCCTCTCTTTTGTCTTCACGTAACGCCCGCGCGTGCACACTTGCTTGAATTGCATATGTGTGACGACGGCTGCTAGTGCTATACGCGCTATGTTACATACATATTGCTTGGATCTATCCTTGGACAGGTATTTTCCTATAAGATTAGTGAATCCGACGATAATATTAAATATATTAATAGAATTTTTGATATATTGAAAACAGGCTTAAAAATCACGAGCTATGCTAATTCTTCGACTTGTTTTGGCAGAGCTAATAGGCTCTTTGACTTCTATATGATTTACCAGCAGTGGTGCTTATTCGAACTTTCATTTGAATATCTGGGGATCATTCACGTTCGTTTGAAAAGACCTTCTCTTTTTAAACAGAAGAAATGACTCTTAGGTATGAACGTGATTAGCATTCATTGTACATAGATCACACGTAGCTCTTTTCTTTTTCTTTTTTTTTTAGATATATATAGTGTCTGCCTCTTCCCCCCCCCCGTTAAAACACTATAATGTTACTTTATCTTTAACATATAGTTTCCCTTGTGGGTTTCTTTCGCTTTTATTATGAATAAAAATCTCTCGATCCAGCTTAGAAGAATGAGGGCGAAACTGACGAGCTGACATCCCCCTTTTCTTCCTTCTTTTAATCATAGATATCAATAAAACAAGTCTTCTCTTCATAATTGCGATATAGAATTAAAATGATTAAAAAATAAACACATTCTAATGAATAACAATTCTTAATAGTAACTGACTACAATATGGTCGTCTTCAAGTCCAACATAAACAAGTTATTGATGAGCCATCCCCTTAAGTAACCCAATTTACTAAATTTCCACAAATAACGATTATTACATTTTCCCATTGACTACTGTACACTCATAAACCCTTATCCTCGAGTGGCTTCCGGACCTTGATAAATGGTAACTCTTTTGTAAAAAAAAAAAAAAATACGAAAAGAAATTAACTGTGAGATAAATGTTATACAATCAACAAGTACCCGATGAGATGCTACTTAAGTCTAATAGAAATGAGTGTGCTAGTTCAGATTAAAAGTAATATATATATTAAGAAGTTCGTTTTAATACTTTTTAAATAGAAAAGAATACTTTAAATATTAATGTCAGAGTGAAAACATCCCTAAACTTTGTAGGTATATATATGCCTAAGAAAACAACGGAAAAAGAGCAAGACATCATCGGTCACCCGAACTTAAGATTTAACTCGCTCCACATTCACCTCCTCTTGTTGGTACTGGATCATAACTTTCTCTTTTTTCTTGTTACTCTTGGGTTACTGCTAAGGTATAAGATCGTTTGATTCTCTTCTCATTTCCTCTTTGTGCCATGCATGAAAGTAAACATTTTAGCTGAAAGCAAAGTGTAGTATCTTCGTAATACTATACATTTTCTCACCTGGGTTTCTTTTAAGAAATAACCCTGGTTTCTTAAAAGTTGATAACTCTTACACCTCGTGTTGTATTTAACGCCATTTTGCTTCGTTCCCAGAAACTCACTTTCTCTTTCTCTTTATCCTATTTTGCGCTATTTCCTTCAGCAAGTTTTGACATTTCTTTTATTGTTCTCTCATTATTTGCTTTTGCTTCTTTTGTTTTTTCGAGTTGTATCGATATTAGAGCTGAACTAAGCTAATAAGATTTCGGGGTACTAATGTACCCATCAAATGGTGAACGTCTCCCAACCCTTAATTAGCGGTATTTAAAGCCGGGATTAATATAGATGACAAAGGAGTGATCTAGTCCGAATCCTGGCATAGGGATTTGGCCTGATTTAGACCTTGGTATCAGTTTGAGTCTCAATCCAAGCCAGTGGCCGATGTTAAGGTGAATAATGTGAACATTTGGTTAGTAAAAAAAAAATACTACACCCGTTCTCCAAAATGCTAAAATAGATTAGCGAACACTTCACATAATATAGAAAATATCATTTTAGCTTCTATGCTGTTCGGAAGTTACTAGTTTCTTTTAAACATAACAGACAAAAGAAACCTGATAAGAAAGATCAATCGACTGATTCTTTTCTGTGTTCCAGCTAAATTCGACTTTTACGATATCTTTTATTTATTAAACTGTTAGCTGGAAAATGCAGATTATTAGCAATGGAGAAACATCACCATGTTAAAAGTGGGGTTCTAATTAATAAGGTTACTATTACAGTATAATTTGTAAAGTATCGAATTACAAAACGTCTTTAAAATGAATACACGGATTTACGTGTTTGTTTTTAGTAGAATGAAAACAGTGGAAGACTTGGCATGTTTTCGGTTTAATGAAAAACGTTAAAATGTATTAAACGAGTTTCTGGTTGTCTTTAGTAATACACATCCTTAAAAGTAATTATTTGAATATCTGTTTTGTTTTAAAGCACCAAAATGTTCCACTGTTTTCGTTTTAGAAAACTAAAATAGTGGAACAGTTTTGCTTTTATAAAAATAAAACATTTGTTAAAAGTTATTAAACGATTTGGCAAACCAGAAGAGTACCCTACTTCAAGACAGCATGAAACGGTGTCCGGTCCTATTCAGTTCCTGTTATCATGATCCCTTTCCCTTCTGCCAACACGGAGTTAAATCAATATCCCAGCAATAACATTCTATGATAGAGTCGGCTCCAACCTAGAAATCTTCTTCTCTGTAACTTGCCAGTAATGTCTCAATCTCCAAATTCTTGTGGTACTATGCCCAGCATGACACAAAGAATGACTGACTTATCCGGGAGTAATTGATACCTTGCAAAGAAAGGAACATCATAAACGACCCTCTGGTGGAAAGAGGCAGTTACTCTTCCTACCACTGCACATCTAGCTCGGATTAATCAAGCAGTTCATCTAGGTTTAAGACAAGGATGACGGTTCCTTCACTTACTTTCGCTAGACTTTTCCAGGATTGATCATGGAGGAGTTGAAAGCTGTCATTTTTGACGGTGCTCAGATCCGGTAACTGATCAGAGATCCAGATTTCGAAAACTCAATGAACATAGTGGAACTGGAAGCCTGGAAGGCATTTGTTCTGGTAGTGAAGAACTTTCTTGACAACCATAAGACTACGTAGAACTTGTCAATAAAATGCGCCCTGCTTTCAGAAACCTGGGCTGGAACACGAACATCAAAATGCACTTCCTGTTTTCACATATGGACCATTTTCCTGAGAACCTCGGTTCAATGAGTGACGAACAGGGGGTGGGATGCTAACAGGACCTAAAAGAAATAGTGACCAGGTATCAGGGTCACTGCGACGCAGTCATGATAGCTGACTACTGTTGGAAGATGAAAAACGAATTCCCAACATTCCAGGAATTCGGAGATTATCGTTGTTTATAATACTCTTTGGCTAACTAAACATACCGTATATTTATTTTTTTCACTATGCCTACCATTTTTAAAAATATCCGAAATAATTAAATTACTGAAGCTTCTTCTGGATCACTGTTCAATTCTGAATGCAAAAAATGATGTTTGCAAAATGGGAAATTGTAAATATCTGTACTAACATGACTAAACATCATTACTAAAAAAAATAACTAATGCGTTTCCCTCCAAATATGTTGAGCAACAAAAACTTTCCATTGTTTAAAAGTATTTTTTGTAATCAAAGCGTAACTGCAATTAGAATACACCATTATCCAATGAAGAGAAAGTTTATTTTATTGAAAATTATCAGTATAAAAGTCATTTATGCCGAAATTTAAAAAATTGATTAACTCAGAACTGTGGTATTTGATTTAAATGATGAAAACTTTATACGCAGTATTTTGAAAAAATATTACAAAAAATTTCACGAAACGGGAAGAATCAAATCATTAAGAAGGAATGCTAGTTGAGTAATGGATTCCACAATTGTTTAACTGATTCTTAATGATATTTTTATGAAATTCGCTCACAAACAAGGCGTAAAGCCACTTGGTGTAAGGAACTAACAAGAATAAAAAAGGTTATCGTAAAAAGAGGAGATTTCTATGGACATTAGCCTTGAAAAGATCAGCGTTATAGATACGAGAAAAACAATCAGCAGGAACAGAGTCCGACAAGAAGCTACTGGAATAAGTAACTGTTTTACAATGAAAGATTTAAACAGAGTATTTATGGAAGCTACTAAACCAACGCGTCAGACAAACTGAAACAAAAGAAGCTGTGACTATATAAGAAAATTCTGTATGAGACATGCCATAATAGTACTTATAAAAAACTGAGACCAGCCACATCACGTCTGTGGAAAAGTTTTGCAGAGAATAAAAAAGGATGGGACCAATCATATTACAAATACGTTTCTTCACCTTATCAAAAACCTTCATCTGAGCTAGCTCTTCTTATCACCCGCCCAGGCCTGCATCCGAAGAGCCAATTCCAGCTCAAACGGTATAGTCGCAACAGTTGCTGCGGTTGCTATCTCCAAATATATCATCCCTTTTATCATCCCCCTCCCATACCTATACCCCCTCCAATGCCCCCCTCTGGGGAACAAAATCTTCCCCACACTAGGAACCGATCCTGGGTCTGGCCATACCCACATGGGGAGACAAATAAATAGAAACATTAAAAAATCCCCTATTTTAAATACACCCCTCTTTCTAAACAAACATAATATAAGGAATGCCCGAAAAGACTAAAACGAAAAATCACAATACTAAAATCCAAGAATCCAAAACATAACTATCAAAATAGAATGAAAGCACCCCTACCCTTATTTCAGAAGAGCCAGTCCCCCCTCCCCACACATACACATTAGTAACGACCTCGGACCACAGCCGCCTTCCTAAGGAAGCAAATAACCCTAAAATACTATAAAACAATATACACATTCCCAAACCAATAAAAGCAAACACACACACGCACACACACACACGCACACACACATAAACACACACACATACACATACACACACACACCCTACCCCACCCTAAAGGAAAAGAAAAAAACATTAGCAGAAAGAGATAGCGACTACAGCCAGGTCAACGTCTCCCTAGACAAGCCCAATAAAAGAGCAATAAAAATTCAGCATACCAATGAATAATAAACACTTAAAAGCCTCCACCCCTTGGAAAAACTTCAAATTAACTACGAAAATCGCCATTTTTACATCTTGAACACATTTGAAAATAATTTCTGACGAGGACGCATCACAGACCGTCTGAAACGCGCGTAAAAACGATTTCAATGACTTAAAAACATTATTACAATGATCCAAACATAATTCTCAATGAAAAACCAAGACACGGAATAATAAAATAATGTTAAACAATACACGTTGTTGGTGACTACTCCCTTATTTAAATATATATATATATATATATATATATATATATATATATATATATATATATATATATAT
Organism: Euprymna scolopes; assembly: GCF_053919585.1. Taxonomy (NCBI): domain Eukaryota; kingdom Metazoa; phylum Mollusca; class Cephalopoda; order Sepiida; family Sepiolidae; genus Euprymna; species Euprymna scolopes. Next base: position 34,861 of record NW_027633431.1, read on the forward strand.
ATATTAAGTTGAATTGTCTGATGAGATCGGCAGGATAATGTTATTGTCCTGTCGATTGAAACAACTTGTAATGATTTAAACAAACTCCCCGAGGTTGAAATAATAAAAACATAACATAACATAACATAACACACACACACACACACACACACACACACACACACACACACACATATATATATATATATATATATATATATAAACATGAGGTAGAATGTGTTAAAAAAGATCAGGTAGTCAACTGTGAGAGCTTAATACGAATCAGAGGATAAAAAGAAAAAAATCATCACAAACTTATTTCAACCTCATAATTTATTTCGGCCTAGTGCCGGGTCTCTTCAGATCAGACTTGATTAGCTCGTCTTATCTAAGCAGAAACGTGTAGTCCGAACGCACCCCTGTCTTATCAAAGAACCTACTGTTGATTTTATACATCGGATCCTTCTACTTGTGCATTAAGAAAACGTCGCGAATGCACTTGTAGTGTCAGGCTGTATAAACGTATTAACTTGGTCAACATTAGACTGTTCCTCCTTTTATGAGAGTTTTTCTATTATCGATTGTCGATACCTATCGGTGGTCTTCTGATAAAAATCTATCTACGAACACTTCGAGGAAAATAAGCCACACACACACACACACACACGCAAACACACACACACACACATATATATATATATGAGAGAGAGAGAGAGAGAGAGAGAGAGAGAGAGAGAGAGAGACGGTAAGTGAGGGAGGTGATATTTATTTTTTTTATTTTTTTACGATATTTTTGAATGAATTCAGTTATTTATACGGAAAAGCATTTTACCTTAATTTTAATTGAGAGTAATCTTTCTTTTTCATACCAATTCGATGTGCTCGGACGAGGAGCTACATAAGTGTGTGCGTTTGCTGTTTAGGGTGAAGTGTGTCTATATGTGTGTGTATGTGCACGTGCTTTCTAAAGATGTTATCCATATGTGTGAGTCTAGCTTTTGTGTGCGAGAGTCGAGTGCTGTGTCTTGAATATTTGTATGCTGTGTTGGTGAGTAGAGATGAAATACTCATCTACTTAACACCTCTTCTGGTTAAAGCGGACTTCATTTCCTTCTCTATCTATCTATCTATCTATCTATCTATCTATTTATTTATCTCCCTTTCGCTCTATCTCTCTCTGTATCTGTACAGCAAACCATTCATCACACTTTACCAACAGGAAATGAAGATACATTCTATTTTAGAATTGTAAAGAAAATGCATCCCCACCCCCTCCAAAAAGCAGGAAAGAATAAAAGGCAAAAAAAACCCCAAAAAAACAAAGACGCATGAAGAAAAAATGGGGACCTCTCCACTTCTCTCTTTTTTGCAAACGACAGTCTCCACTTAAAAAGTTACCCTTCCCCAAACACCTTCACCGTTCTAGCAACACCCCTCTACAAAGCAACAAACCAAAAGCGCGCCACCTGCAGTCAGCTGAGCGATATCTTTGTTACCGTGAATTCGTCTTAATTTTCTTACTCCCCTCCTTTTCGCCTCATCGTTTCGTAGCCTTCCCGTTTTCCAGTTCTCTTTCCTTGTTCTTCTTTTCACCATGTACTTAGATAACAATCCTCGTCACTAAAGGCCGTTGTTTTTTGTGACCAAAAGTGATTGAGTGCAGTTCAGCGATGCCCTACAGCAACGCAGGCGAATGGCTTGCCATGTCACAGAATTGTTAGATCTGTTACTCCTATTATATAGCGAAAAGAACATTCCCAAAAGTGCGATCTGAAGAAAGCCTATTAAAATGAAATTCATATGAATCAGCATGGTTTTGTTGTAGACGTCGATTCTTATTACTATTTGTAAACTGAATCGGATAATTACAGAAAAAAAGTCTTTAAGTTATAGCAAGAACTAGATTTGAACTTGGGATACTCTTTCAACTCCTGTTGCGAACCCCCAACGCGTAATGTAATATTTTACGGATCTACTCTCTCTCTCTCTCTCTCTCTCTCTCTCTCTCTCTTGTCATCTCTCTCTCTTATATATATATATATATATATATGTATATATATATATATATATATATATATATATATGAAATTTATTTATACAAACATTGATAGCTACATATGTGCATACATGCTTCTGCAATCACCCGCGTTGAGGGATTACGTCTTCAGGCCAAGAATTATCGTCGAGAACTGATATTTCAAACAAAAACATTTTCTTATTTCGTTTACAAAGTTAGAATGTAACATGGGTGGGGGATATGAGCGGGGAGAGGCAAAGTAAGGTCTTTGAAGATAATAAACATCTTTTTTATATCCCTTTTTTATATTCCTTTTTTTTTCTTATTTAAGTTCATCTATCCCATCTTTTGGTTTTTATGGCACAAGGTACTTGAGAATGTAGTATTTTTGTCTTGCGGTCTGTAAATTAAAAACATTTACATGGGCATCGAGTACTGACCGGTGCCGTTCAATCCACATACAAACACACACACACTCACACACATACACACACACACACACACTAGAAGTAAACATACGCTTATATCTATACTCAAGAGTGTTGTATTTTACTCACACACACTTACACACACGCACTGAAAACAGACCATAACTATATCGACACAGGAATAAAATTAAAATTAAAATAAATTAAATAAATAAATAAAACAAAACAAAACAAAAATAAAACAAAACAAAATAAAAAACAAACAAACCAAAAACAAAAATAAAACGCCGAAAATTGTCAAACTCCTCACCCATACATATATATATATAAATACACGTTGGGGTCCACAGGTTTTGGGGTTCCCAATCAACAGTCTTATTATTGGTATTGGTGGTGTCATTAGTATGATCAATATTATTAGAATTATTATTACTAGGATTGTTAGCGGGATTAATATTAGTTTTGATATAATAACAGTCATGATGTATGGTATCCAGGTGTGTACATGGATATCTGTGTTTGAGGGTCCATGCATTGATATAACTGTGTATGTAGGTAGAGATGTAAACATATTATAACTGTATATGAGCATTATATGTCTATGTATGTGTATATGTGTGTGTATGTGTATATAGGCGCGGTTGTATCAAGGTGTGGGTATATATACGTGTATTTATATATATGTATGCGTGAGGAGTTTGACAACTTTCGGCGTTTTATTTTTGTTTTTGGTTTGTTTGTGTTTTTATTTTGTTTTATTTTTATTTTGTTTTGTTTTATTTATTTATTTAATTTATTTTAATTTTAATTTTATTCCTGTGTCGATATAGTTATGGCTTGTTTTCAGTGCGTATGTGTGAGTGTGTGTGAGTAAAATACAACACTCTTATAGATTAAGCGTATATTTGCTTCTAGTGTGCGTGAGTGTGTGACAAAAATACTACATTCTCAAGTACCTTGTGCCATAAAAACCAAAAGATGGGATAGATGAACTTAAATAAGAAAAAAAAGGAATATAAAAAAGGGATATAAAAAAGATGTTTATTATCTTCAAAGACCTCACTTGTCCCCTCCCCGCTCATATCCCCCACCCATGTTACATTCTGTCTTTGTAAACGAAGTAAGAAAATGTTTTTGTTTGAAATATCAGTTCTCGACGATAATTCTTGGCCTGAAGACGTAACCCCCCAACGCGAGTGATTACAGAAACATGCATGCATATATGTAGTCATCAATGTTTGTATAACTAAATTTAATATACCTGCTCTGTTTACTCATTGACCACTCTTTGGTAGACACATGTCGTTTCATTGGATGTACTTCTAGGAAACTAAACTCTACTGGCTGAATATATATATATATATATATATATATATATATATATATATATATATATATATATATATTGTTCTTCCAACTGAAACCAAAAATTCCCTTCTTCCCTCATTCGTTTCTTAGTTTTTAATTTATCATTCTGACGTTTCCTCTTAGAGGGTCATACGATAAGGCCTTAAGGATATTTTAATACTTTCACCTGCCCATTTCTTGTGTTTTTTTGGTATTTAATTAAATTATGTTTCCTCTGAAATTTCTCCTTCCATTTTGCTGTACCAAAAATCTACTTATATATATATATATATATATATATATATATATATATATATATATATATATATATATATATATATATATATATATATATATATATACACTGATGAGAATGATACTTCGAAACATGCATGTCTAGGGATAACTGACTTTTATGCACGGAATAATATTTAAATAAAAATGTTTAAATAATAAATTAATATATATATATATATATATATATATATATATATATATATATATATATATATATATATATATATATATGTGTGTGTGTGTGTGTGTGTGTAGTAAGCACTGGGCATATATTTATAGCAATTAAGCTACACCGAGGCGTTAAGGTTTCATCACTGAAATGAATCACTATGCTAAGACGGGGATGAAACAAGGACACATTTGTATAGCTTAACTATCGCTGATATACTTTAATAACTTGCTACCTAGCTCGTATCTGCCCTAATTTTTTTTTCGAAAAAGTTGAGTAAAAAAATTCAGTAGAGAAAATCGCAAAACCTTGAACTTATTATTATCGAATATGTATTCGAATCAACAGAATGTGCAACGGGAAAACATTATGTATTTTCATAAAGTTTACTGCTATTTATAGGATTAGCATCGGAAGCGTATACTTCAAAAGAAATTTAAAAAAATCAATTCAAATAGATTTTAATTTGGCTTAGAACTTTACGTTGAAATGAAAAAAAGTCGGTCATTTAGCCCACGTCTTTAGATCATGATATTAAAATCATTTCATCACTTTTGACCTACTTAGATGACATTTACGTTTTATAAACGATAATTTCAACAAAATTCTCGCTAATAGAGTACGATAGTCGTGATTCTCTGCATTAATGATTCTCGAAAGGATGAAACACTAGTGTCTGTAGGTTTTAAAAAAATCATTGTAATATATATATATATATATATATATATATACGGACATATATAAATATATCCCTTTTTTTCATTTTCCGCCCCTCCTTTTTATCTTTCCAACCAAATATGAGAATCAGTAGAAAATGTCGTTATTAAAAAAAAACATGTGCAAGAATGATGTGGCACCATTCGAAATTCCGTCCAGATTCCCGAGTTCGACAGAAACATTCATAAGTTCGACAAGATACACCTGAAGAAAGTCGGAGATGACATCAACCGAAACGTTGTGAAAATAACATTCAAAATGAAAATACTAGTCCGAAGAAACCAAATAATTCGATGTTTCACTTGTTTAAAAATTGGTCTATAAATTGTTTTTGTATTTTTTTGTTCGTTTGACTAGTCTCGATCATGTAAGTTGGAAAAAATATAAAATTCTGACGTAAATTACCACTTTTTAATTTGAATTATTTCCTTTTTTGAAGGGATGAATTACGGTTTATGCCTCCATGCTAAGTGATAACAGTTTCAAAAATATCATATTCCCATGTTACTTGTATATCATAATCCAGGTTAACAATCTATTACGTGATATAACTTAAAATGTAATGTCAATCAAATCCTTTCTCCATGAACATTTTAGGTACTTCACTTATTTTCAAAATTTATATACAGGATGGGCGAACCTTGGGATAGACTCTCCAAAAGGTAAAGTTTACAAAGATTAATGTTTCCATGCAACACATCATATTGCATAGGCTATATAGTTTAGCAATTGATTCCAGCGTGTGTCGCCATAAAGTGTTCTAATTATATAGTAATAATAAAATTAAAGATATGCAAATATTCCGAAAAGAAGCATACAAATCAATTGCCTTTGAAGATCTCTGGTCCAATACGATGATTATATTATAGTCATTCAAAATACTGTTGTATTTACCCGCGGTTGACCGGAAGCCGTTTTATTCCATTCCGTTAACTTATTAAACTGTCTAATTTAGTAGTGTTAAACAATGAGAACTTTTCAGAAAAGTGGTTGTAAAGTACTTGAGCTATTTGTTGCATCGCCAGTTACAAGGCCCCCTTTATGTTCACCGTAAAGAATATTAGTTGTTTTTTTTTATGCAGCGAATCTCTATCTCTATTTCCATTATTATATAAAAGTCATTTTGTGTGCATGTAAGTTATTTCCTTATAGGTTCCAAAACGGCTGAACCTATTTTCTGCAAATTTAACATAACGGTAATTTCAATTTCTGGCAGTGTTCTTAGATATGTTTTGTACAGAAATCCATACGATAAGCCTTAAAAATCGAAAACATCCGATCTTAAAGATAGTCTTTCTCTCTTATAGATAAAAAATACAGGGGAATATTTTACGTTACACCGGTTAAGGGAGATAATAAAATTTTAGCAAATCATTTCTTCTTAAAAATATTATAATCTAAAGATATAGCTTAGTAGCAGAGCATTGAACTACAGATCGAACGATCCCATGCCCAGGCCCGGGTGTATCTCTCCATTTTATTTTTCTTCTTATTAATGAGTCCATTTATGATAAAAGCGGAGGTACCATTTAAAATTGTCGCAAATCTTTCTCCGTTTGTATATTTTAAAACTAAACATTAATCAGAAGTGACTTTTCCAGGGCATTCATCGTCAAGCCCAAATATCAGCCGACGTGATATTGTAAGCAAAAACAAACGGAATTTGATGAATGCCATTATTATTCGTATTATTTTATTTTTGAATTTATTTATTTATTTATTTATTTATGTTGCGAACTAGTTCACCGGGCAAATACTTCTTCGTAATATATAATAATCAATAGAGGATTGATTCTATAATAATACGTACGTAATCTACATGAATTAAAATACTAAATGCCGAGCTGCCATCTAGTCATATATATCCAAGCAGTGTTGCTTTGAATAAGAACTCCCATTAATTAATTCGTTAATATCTGAATATTCTGCTCCGAAAAATGTTTAATATCAGGGATAAATGTTTAGAACTATTGTTGGAAACCATTCTCCTCCGTCAATTTAGGCAGATGTTTTTAGTTTTCTCATTTTCCTATGAAAAAATTATATACCTTAATAATTATAAAACCCTATGGACCGTCCGGCGTCCTTGGTTGCTTCGATCTTGTATGTGTATGCAGGTGCATGTATGTATGTGAGAACGCGTGTTTGTGTGGGCGGGTGGATATATATATATATATATATATATATATATATATATATATATATATATATATATATATATATATATATATATATATAGTTATGTCTCGGAAGTAGAGTGAAAAGCACATCTTATTTTTCTTTTATTAATATTATTTTTTTCCTTGTACACATATTTGTGAATTATTCCATGGATTTCTGCCTTTGGATTATTATGGACCATCTTCTTCCAATTACGGGATTTCCTTGGATTTTACTTGTACAAATGGAAATTCTTTTAACTTTCTTGAAGTTTTACATTTGGATTTTACCGTCACTGGATTTTTTATCTTCCACCAGACTATCCATTCATGTGTAATCACCTTTTTTTTTTTTACCATATTCCCTCTGCTTAACATTTTTGTTTTCAAGTAAGATCTTTGACTTACTTGTTGTTTCATCAACTACTTCTGCATGCAAAATCCGATCTCGCATTTTGCTAATTCCTACCCTCTGACGATAAGGAGAGTATTTCTTCGAAACTCCGCGGATTAAGGACTATCCATTTATCTAGTGTTTCCTTTTCAGATTAACTATGTTTTTAACTCATTTCAAAGTGTTTTTTAACATATTTTATTAACTGTTTGCTCATATTATAAGCTTTATTTCCTATTTGGATTTATCGAGCTATTTGATAAATATTAATTCTTTAATATTTATAATTTACTTTAATTTTACCATCTTGGATCATTTTGGTAAATTCAATTGTAATTTTCATTATATATATATATATATATATATATATATATATATATATATATATATATATATATATATATATATATATTGAAACACTAGTGTCTGGAGGTATTTAATTATTATAATAAATAATTATGTCAGCCCCTTTAAGGAACTCGTTTCTTATCGGTGAACACTTTACAGTTGATTTAAGTCGGTCAATTTAGCTCTCATGCATAGATCATCGTATAACGATAAGATCACTGTGAATGACGTAAAAAAACATTTATAAATAAAACGTTTAAATTCAACGCTATTTCATGCGGTTAATGGTAGCAGAATGGATACAGTCCTTGGCTAATCAAGTCGGAGATGGCTATGTTGCCGGGTTCGAATCTAGCGACTGGTGTTAATCGTGACACCCTGCACTGAATATTCCCAAAAGGATGGAACACGAGTTTCTGTTGGTATTTAATTATTTTTTGTATAAATAAAACAGTACATGTGTGTGTAAATATCTAACAGGTAAACTTTTAAACTACTGGTCACATGACACAGAAATTCTCAGGAAATAATATTCATGCACAGGGATGATTTATAGCGAGTTATATCTTT
>NW_027633432.1:0-43220 GCF_053919585.1 Euprymna scolopes
CGATTTGAGAAGATTAGTTTGTTACATGTCGATTTGAGAAGGTTATTTTGTTACATGTCCATTTGAGAAGATTGTTTTGTTACATGCTGATTGTAGAAGATTGTTTAGTAACATGTGGATTTAGAATATTTTTGTTACATGTCGATTTGAGAAGATGGTTTTTTTACATGTTTATTTGAGAAGATTGTTTTGTTACATGTTGATTAAGATGATTATTGTGTTACATGTCGATTTGAGAATATTGTTCTGTTACATGTCGATTTTAGAATATTGTTGTGTTACATGTCGATTTGAGAAGATTGTTTTCTACATGTCGATTTAAGAAGATTGTTCTGTTACATATTGCTTGAGAAGATTGTTTTGTTACATGTCGATTTGAGAAGATTATTTTGTTACATTTCGATTTCAGAAGATTGTTTTGTTACATGTTGATTTGAGAATATTGTTTTGTTACATGTCGATTTGAGAAAATTGTTTTGTTACATTTCGATTTCAGAAGATTGTTTTGTTACATGTTGATTTGAGAATATTGTTTTGTTAATGTCTATTTGAGAAGATTATTTTGATACATGTTGATTAGAGAATATTGTTTTGTTACATGTATGTCGATTGTAGAAGATTGTTTTGTTACATGTTGATTAAGAAGATTGTTTTGTGACATGTTTATTGAGAAGATTGTTTTGTTACATGTCGATTTGAGAAGATTATTTTGTTACATGTCGATTTGAGGAGATTGTGTTGTTACATGTCGATTTGAGAAGATTGTTTTGTTACATGTTGATTGGAGAAGATTGTTTTGTAACATGTCGATTGATAAGATTGTTTTGTTTCATGTGCATTGAGAAGATTATTTTGTTACATATCGATTTGAGGAGATTATTTTGTTACATATCGATTTGAGAAGATTGTTTTGTTACATGTTGATTTGAGGAGATTGTTTTGTTACATGTGGATTGAAAGGATTGTTTTGTTACATGTCGATTTGAGAAGATTATTTTGTTACATGTCGATTTGAGAAGATTGTTTTGTTACATGTTGATTTGAGTATATTATTTTGTTACATGTTGATTGAGAAGATTGTTTGGTTACATGTTTATTTGAGAAGATTGTTTTGTTACATGTCGATTATAGGAGATTATTTTGTTACATGTTGATTGAGAAGATTATTTTGTTACATGTTGATTGAGAAGATTGTTTTGTTACATATTTATTTGAGAAGATTGTTTTGTTACATGTCGATTTGAGAAGATTATTTTCTTACATGTTGATTGAGAAGATTGTTTTGTTACATGTTTATTTGAGATGATTGTTTTGTTACATGTCGATTTCAGGAGATTGTTTTGTTACATGTTGATTGAGAAGATTATTTTGTTACATGTTTATTTGAGAAGATTGTTTTGTTACATGTCGATTATAGGAGATTATTTTGTTACATGTTGATTGAGAAGATTATTTTGTTACATGTTTATTGAGAAGATTGTTTTGTTACATGTCGATTTGAGAAGATTATTTTGTTACATGTCGATTTGAGAAGATTGTTTTTTTACATGTAGATTTTAAAAGAATGTTTTGTTACATATTGATTGAGAAGATTATTTTGTTACATGTCGATTTGAGAATATTTTTTGTTATATTTTGAATGAGAGGATTATTTTGTTACATGTCGATTTGAGAATATTGTTTTGTTACATGTTGATTAAGAAAATTATTTTGTTACATGTTGATTTGAGAAGATTATTTTGTTATTTGTTGATTGAGTCGATTATTTTGTTACATGTTAATTGAGAAGATTATTTTGTTACATGTTAATTGAGAAGATTGTTTTGTTACATGTTGATTTGAGAAGACTGTTTTGTTACATGTTGATTGAGAAGATTATTCTGTTACATGTTAATTGAGAAGATTGTTTTGTTACATGTTGATTTGAGAAGACTGTTTTGTTACATGTCGATTTGACAAGATTATTTTGTTTCATGTAAATTGAGAAGATTGTTTTGTTACATGTTAATTGAGAAGATTGTTTTGTTACATATGGATTGATAAGATTGTTTTGTTACATGTCAATTTGAGAAGATTGTTCTGTTACATATTGCTTGAGAAGATTGTTTTGTTACATGTCGATTTGACAAGATTATTTTGTTACATGTTGATTTGAGAATATTTTTTTGTTACATGTCGATTTGAGAAGACTGTTTTGTTACATGTTGATTTAAGAAGATTGTTTTGTTACATTTTGCTTGAGAAGGTTATTTTGTTACATGTTGATTGAGAAGATTGTTTTGTTACATGTCGATTTGAGAAGATTGTTTTGTTACATGTCGATTTGAGAAGATTGTTTTGTTACATGTTGATTGAGAAGATTGTTTTGTTACATGTTGATTGAGAAAATTGTTTTGTTACATGTCGATTTGAGAAGACTGTTTTGTTACATGTTGATTTAAGAAGATTGTTCTCTTACATTTTGCTTGAGAAGATTATTTTGTTACATGTGGATTGAGAAGATTGTTTTGTTACATGTTGATTGAGAAGACTGTTTTGTTACATGTCGATTTAAGAAGATTGTTCTGTTACATATTGCTTGAGAAGATTATTTTGTTACATGTCGATTTGAGAAGATTGTTTTGTTACATGTTGATTGAGAAGATTGTTTTGTTATATGTCGATTGAGAAGATTATTTGGTTTCATTTTGATTGAGAAGATTGTTTTGTTACATGTTGATTGAGAAGATTGTTTTGTTACATGTTGATTGAGAAGATTGTTTTGTTACATGTTGAGTGAGAAGATTGTTTTGTTACATGTCGATTGAGAAGATTGTTTTGTTATGTGTCGATTGAGAAGATTATTTTGTTACATGTTGATGGAGAAGATTATTTTGTTACATGTTCATTGAGAAGATTGTTTTGTTACATGTTGATTGAGAAGATTGTTTTGTTACATGTTGATTGAGAAGATTGTTTTGTGACATGTCGATTGAGAAGATTGTTTTGTTACATGTCGATTTGATGAGATTGTTTTGTTTAATGTCGATTTGAGAAGATTGTTTTGTTACATGTTGATTGAGAAGATTGTTTTGTTACATGTAGATTGAGAAGATTATTTTGTAACATATCGATTTCAGAAGGCTATTTTGTGACATCTCGATTTGAGAAGATTGTTTTGTTACATGTGGATTGAGAAGATTGTTTTGTTTCATGTAGATTTGAGAAGATTGTTTTGTTACATGTCGATTTGAGAAGGTTATTATGTTACATGTCCATTTGAGAAGATTGTTTTGTTACATGTTTATTGAGAAGATTGTTTTGTTACATGTCGATTTGAGAAGATTGTTTTGTTACATGTCGATTGTAGAAGATTGTTTAGTTACATGTGGATTGAGAATATTTTTTGTTACATGTCGATTTGAGAATATTGTTTTGTTACATGTTCATTTGAGAAGATTTTTTTGTTACATGTTGATTGAGATGATTATTGTGTTACATGTCGATTTTAGAATATTGTTTTGTTACATGTCGAGTTGAGAATATTGTTTTGTTACATGTCGATTTGAGAAGATTGTGTTGTTACATGTCGATTTAAGAAGATTGTTCTGTTACATATTGCTTGAGAAGATTGTTTTGTTACATGTCGATTTGAGAAGATTGGGTTGTTACATTTCGATTTTAGAAGATTGTTTTGTTACATGTTGATTTGAGAAGATTATTTTGTTACATGTCGATGTGAGGAGATTGTTTTGTTACATGTCGATTTGAGAAGATTGTTTTGTAACATGTGGATTGAGAAGATTGTTTTGTTACATGTCGATTTGAGAAGATTGGTTTGTTACATGTGAATTGAAAGGATTGTGTTGTTACATGTCGATTTGAGAGGATGATTTTGTTACATGTCAATTTGAGAAGATTTCTTGTTACATGTTGATTTGAGTATATTATTTTGTGACATGTTGATTGAGAAGATGTTTTTGTTACATGTTGATTGAGAAGATTGTTTTGTTACATGTTTATTTGAGAAGATTGTTTTGTTACAAGTCGATTTCAGGAGATTATTTTGTTACATGTTGATTGAGAAGATTGTTTTGTTACATGTCGATTTGAGAAGATTGTTGTGTTACATTTTGATTGAGAAGATTTTTTTGTTACATGTCGATTTGAGAAGATTATGTTGTTTCATTTTGATTGAGAAGATTGTTTTGTTACATGTCGATTTGAGAAGATTATTTTGTTACATGTTGATTGAGAAGATTGTTTTGTTACATGTCGATTTGAGAAGATTATTTTGTTACATTTTGATTGAGAATAGTTTTTGTTACATGGCTATTTGAGAAGATTGTTTTGTTACATGTTGATTGAGAAGATTGTTTTATTACATGTTGATTGTGAAGATTATTGTGTTACCTTTTGATTGAGAATAGTTTTTGTTACATGTCGATTTGTGACGATTGTTTTGTGACATGTTGATTGAGAAGATTGTTTCGTTATATGTTTATTTTAGAAGATTGTCTGGTTACATGTCGAGTTTACAATATTGTTTTGTTACATTATTTAAGAATATTGTTTGGTTACATTTTGATTTAAGAAGATTGTTTTGTTACATGTCGGTTTTAAAAGATTGTCCGGTTACATGTCGATTTGACAAGATTGTTTTGTTACATGTCGATTTGACCAAATTGTTTTGTTACATGTCGATTTGACCAAATTGTTTTGTTACATGTTGATTTGAGAAGATTGTTTTGTTACATGTCGATTTTACAATGTTGCTTGGTTAAATGTGGATTTGACAACATTGTTTGGTTACATGATTTTAGAATATTGTTTGGTTACATGTCGATTTGACAAGATTGTTTTGTTACATGTCGATTTGACAAGATTGTTTTGTTACATGTCGATTTTACAATGTTGCTTGGTAAAATGTGGATTTTACAACATTGTTTGGTTACATGATTTTAGAATATTGTTTGGTTACATGTCGATTTGACAAGATTGTTTTGTTACATGTCGATTTGACAAGATTGTTTGGTTACATGTCGATTTGACAAGATTGTTTTGTTACATGTCGATTTGACAAGATTGTTTTGTTACATGTCGATTTTACAATGTTGCTTGGTAAAATGTGGATTTGACAACATTGTTTGGTTACATGATTTTAGAATATTGTTTGGTTACATGTCGATTTGACAAGATTGTTCGGTTACATGTCGATTTGACAAGATTGTTCGGTTACATGTCGATTTGACAAGATTGTTCGATTCAATGTGCACAAGCCTTTTCTAGTCTCACACAAAACACACGTTCACATTTCAAGCTATATTACTTGTCGCACACATACGCGCACACAAACATACGTGCCCACCTCCACACACGTACATATATTCATGTTCGCGTACATACACTCACATTCACGTGTATATACACACACGCTAACGTACATACATGTACTCACACACGCACACACGTACGCTCGCAGATGAACGACGTCACTTCTCCTTTCAAAGGAAATCCACACATGCGCAAAAGACCAGCGGAAACACCTATAAAAGAAAGAGCAACAAGCGGTTTCTTTCTTTTAGGACCAGCTTTCGAGCTGGTCAGTCTATGGACTGACCGCGCGTACCTCACGCCATTTACTACTATGTGGGACAAAAAGGCCAACAAACAGTACGTACACTCTTTCTCTCTCTATCTACTACTGGTCCCTGAGAACACCTTCGCGTAGCTGACTGCTAACTGATATCAACTCTCTATCCTCTTCTTTGTCTACACGATGGACTGCCATTTCTCGTTCCGTTACATTACACACTTCTCTTCCCACACGCAAGCAAACGTTAGTGACCCGAACTTGAGATGAACACACATTTCCTTTTTCTTTCTACAACACCAGTCCCGCAACGAACGATGGTTACACCCTGCGGACATAAACACATGTTATATCTAAAACATTCTTTCAACAGTAAATAAACGACGTTTATCTTATCCATCAATTGAGCTTTTGTTTCCTTCAATTCCATTCGTTTCATTATTCTTTTGTAACGGGATTCGGATTTATATATCCTAGTCCCCTACAAATGTCGATTTCACAATGTTGGTCGGGTACCTGTCGATTTGACAAGATTGTTCAGTTACATGTCGATTTGACATGATGGTTTGGTTACAAGTCGATTTGAGAAGATTGTTTGGTTACATGTCGATTTTTCAATATTGTTTGGTGTAAATGTCGAATTGACAAGATTGTTCGATTATATGTCGATGTTACAATATTGTTGTGTTAAATGTAGATTTGACAAGATTGTTCGGTAAAATGTCGATTTGACGAGATTGTTCGGTTACATGTCGATTTGACAAGATTGTTCGGTTACATATCGATTTTAGAAGATTTTTTTGTTATTTTATGGCTTGCAATAAGCCACAAAGAAAACAGAACAACGGAATAGAGTGTAAACAGTGTATTACTGGAACAACAACGTATAAGGTTACAACTGAAAAGAGTAGTAACCGTCACCGAGCAGGCGAGAGTCGCTCTGGTGCTTAATCCACACCTGCGATCAAAAGGTCTATGGCTTATCTAATGTATAGAACAGTCCATTTGGAGGGTGATTCTCCCCCCCCTCTCTTTAGCTGATTTCCGCGGTTGTGAAAATCAGTATTTCTTCCTTTTGGGGCAGACCACCAAGGGGCCTGTGCGCTTCCTCTTTCTGCCGGAATGTCTCGGTTCTGACATCCCTTTTGGAAGGTCTCTGTCAAAACAGTAATACACAGTTTCAATCGCCTCACTGCCGTCCTGCGGTTGTTCTTCTTGATCGTCGTAGAAGCGTTTCCTGATTTGGTTTAGGTGCCTCTTATGTTGGAACTTTGGCCTTGAATGATTTATGTAACATGACGGATTCTTTGTATGATCGTGCCCTGTTCCCAAAAAGAAACGTTATTTCTGAAATGTCTAAAATACACGTTATCTCCGCTGTTAAACTGTTTTGTTGGCATTGGAGAGGTTCTGTTGTGTACTATGTGTCTGGGTAACAGTTTGTCAAATACGGATTTTATTTTCCGTCCAAACATGATTTCGGCTGGGGATCCCGCATCTGTCTTGTTCGGATTTCTCGTGATTCTGTAAACCTGCAGAAATTGCTGAAGAGCCTTTTCTGTTGGTATACAGGACGCCTTTTTTAATGCCTTTTTAAGTGTATCGACAAAGCGTTTGGCTGGCCGTTGCTTCTGTTGTGGTACTGGGGTGTCGTAATATGCTTGACTTGATACGCCCGTCATTCAATGTAGCATGCACGCCTCGACACCATATTGACTAGTGTCGCTAGTTACTATTATGTCCAACTGCGGGTTGAAATGCGCTCAGAATAGTTTTGAAGTCAGGATTCTTTTTATTTCTTGGAATGATATCTGGCAATCTTCTGTCCACTCCCAAGCCTTATCCTTTTTCAGTAATTCATTAAGTAGTGTGCTCAATTTGTGCATATTTGGGATGAACCCCTGGTAATAATTTGCCAAACCTAAAAAACTCTGTAATTGAGTTATGTTTACTGGTGTCGGCATTTCTTTAATAGCGGTCGCCCTATCTAAGTCTGGTCGTCTGCCATCTTTACAATTATTTGACCCAGGTATTTAATTGTTTGTAAAAAGAACTCGCATTTATCTGCTGTGATCTTAAATCCATAATCTTGTATTCGACTGAATACTTGTCTGATATGTTTTTCATGTTCCTCCCTGCTTTTGCTCGCTATGATAATGTCATCAAGATATGCGATTGTGGTGTCCAAGCCGGACAGCATTGTATCCATTACTTGCTGGAATGTTGTGGGTTCTACCTTGACACCAAACAAACCCCGATGAGTGTTAATACAAAGGAGGTTAGCGCTTTTGTCATTTACCGGAATCTGTAAGTAAGCGTCGCTTAGGTCGATCTTAGAAAAAAACTTGCCACCATTTAATTTCGTGAACACTTCTTCTGGACTAGGTAATGGATAGTGAAAATCTTCTAAGGACCCGTTGAGTCCAGTCGCAAAGTCAGCGCAAACGTAAACTGCCGGAGCAGCCACTCACTATATTCAATTTTAGCCAGTATACCGATGCTTTCTAATCTGTCTGGTTCCTGATTTATTTTGTCCGGGGAAGCGAACGGGACATTACTTTTCTTTTTAAACACGGGTTGTGTGCACGGTTTCAACTTAAAATCTGCAGCCATTTTTGTATATCTTCCCAGGTCAGGAGTAAATACGTTTGTGATTTTTTTTAAAAACAAGTTGTAAGTTTCTCCGTTTCTGCTGGGCGGGTGTCTATTTTCTTGCAGAATGTGGATATAGGAAGATCCCAGAGACAAAACTCTGTGGGGTATATGGTTGGAAAAAAAAAAAAAAAAAAAAACGTACCGGGCGTATCTGCATCGCTCTTTGGAAAAGAAGAAGGAAAGGATGGCTAGCTCATTTATATACACGAAGGGCATCTTGGGAAGGAAAGGCATGATGGGAGAAGCTATTTTTCCCCCTATCTCTTCCTGGAGGTTGCAAAAAGAAAAGAGTCGTGAACATCTCTTAAAAAGTATTTTTGCATTGCTGACGTTCAGATTGTACGGTGTGACATTGGTGGCGAGAAGCCAAGTGTAGTCGATTGGAAAAGAAGAGGGCAGAAACGTGCTGTTGTCGAGCGAGTGACTCACTCCTTCCCAAACCCCAGAACCGAATCCTGATTGTAACCCTAGAAGCTCTTTCGGCATGTCAACATGGCTGACTGGAGACTCTCAACTCAGATGCTGACACCCTTCACTGGGGATGGTGATCTAATTAAATGGCTGGAAAAATTAAAGATGGTGGCAAGGTTGCAAAAAATCGAAGACCTCACTATTTACCACTAGATACACGATGAAGATAAGGGAAACCTTACTTCAGTGGAGCAAAGACTGAAATTGGTTTTGGCTGAGAGTCCACTTGAAGCACTTGGCAAGCTTGCATGTTTGAGGTGGACTGGTGAGTCTATTGACGTCTTTGCTGCAGAGATCAGGAGACTGGCAGGATTGGCTGGTTACGTGGGGAGGAGCCTGGAGATGACGGTAAAGCTATACCTAGTGAACGACTTCCCAGAAGAAATCTCCGCGAACATGCAGAGAATCACTGAGATCAATACAATGGAAGTGGACGATCTCTTGGTCCACGCCAGAATCCTAGTCAAGAATGTCAAGGGCCCAATCGTGGCTTCAGCTGTGAGTGGAAATAAGTGCATGAGGCCCCACTTGCATGACGAGAGACAGGCAGTGACGCGACAGGAGGGGAGACCTGCCATCAAGTGCTTCCGGTGCCAGGGTCCTCACTTGCTCAAGGACTGCAAAGAGCCGAGACCGGGGGTCATCTGCTACCGATGTGGACGAGTGGGGCACATTAGCCGCTATTGTGTTGCTTCACGGGACCAGAGAAACGAGTGAAGGGGAGCCATTGCATCAGTGGTTCCCCCTTCTATGTGGAAATAGTGCACAACAAAACGTTGCCTCAGTTACCGGTAGTGGTCAATGGAAGGAGAGCCATGGCCCTTGTTGACACAAGCTGCACCACGACGTTGGTAATGAAGAATGTCGCTAGATCATGGAGCGGAACCAGGAATATAAAGACCGTGGATGGCAGGGAGGTGAAATGCCTGGGAGAGACAACAGCGGAAATACTGGTGCAAGGTGTGCCTATTGGACTACGAGCCCTGGTGTTGGATCGTCTGGTTGGTGATGTTGATGTAGTTTTAGGTGTAAGTGCATTCAACCAACTGGAGGGCGCTAAGTTGAGAGGGGGGCCAAGTAACTTTCGGACGCCTCGGCGTAGTAGGAATGGCAGGAGTGGAAGGTGATAGAAATATCAGAATGCAAAAACTGGAGGCTTGCTGCATCGAGGACGAGGATTTCCTGGCGAGGTTCGATGGTGAAAGGTGGACGGTGGAATGGAAATGGATCTCCGGGCCTCAGGAACTACGAAACAAAGTAAGCTGCTATGAGAAAACACTACGAGGAGAAATAAGAAAAGGATTTGAGGAAGAAGTGGAGAGGTGGATAGCGGAGGGAATTCTGAATCCGTGGACAGGAGAAGAAAAAGGAGTGCTACCATTACTGGCGGTTGTTCAACCCACAAAGAACAAAGTTAGACCGATACTGGATTTCAGAGAATTAAACAGATACGTAGCCTGCCACACTGGAAAGGGTATTGACTTATGCAAAGAGGTTATGAGGAAATGGAGGAGGATGGAGCGGGCCACTAAGATTGTCGACCTGAAGTCGGCTTATCTCCAGATCCATGTAGATGAAAAACTCTGGCAACATCAATTGGTCCGGTATTGCCTGACGAGGTTAGGCTTTGGGCTGAGCTCAGCCCCCCAAAATTATGACTGCCGTGCTGAAGACGGTGCTGAGTAAAGACTGTACAGTGGACTAGGCCACTAGTTCGTACATTGACAACATTCTCGTGGAGGAAGCAGAGGTGACAGCGGAAAAAGTGAGAGGCCATGTCACGAGGTATGGGTTGACTGCAAAACTAGCGGAGTTCCTGGATGGAGGAGTGGTGTTGGGGTTGAAACAATGCCGAGATGGCAAAGGAAGTCTTGTCTTTAGACGAGGGAATGCAATACCGGAAATCGGAACAGACCTTACACAACGAGAACTCTTCTCGCTCTGCGGGAGACTGGTGGGACACTATCCAATTGCCAGCTGGCTCAGGATAGCGTGCAGCTTTATTAAACGACAAACAGGCACTGATGGCTGGGAGGGCCGTGTGACGAAGGAGGTCACGAACATGCTACAAAAAATCATCGCGAGAGTGGCGAAAGAAGACCCAGTAAAGGCGGAGATGCAGGGGTGATTTGGTGCGATGCCAGCAGTCTGGCATTGGGCGTCCTATTAGAGATGGGAGGTGTAACTGTGGAAGATCCGGCGTGGCTAAGAAAGAAAAACGACTATTCCCATATCAACATAGCCGAACTGGAGGCCACTATGAAAGGAATCAATCTGGCCCGTAAGTGGGGGATTGAAAACAATTGAAGGCAAGGCATGATGGGAGAAGCTATTTTCCCCCTGTCTCTTCCATTTTTTCTAGATAGGAGGATATAAAGCTGAGAAAAATTCCCAAGAGAAAGAAAAGAGTCGTGAACATCTTCTCTTGAAAAAAATTTCGTATTGCTGACATTCAGATTGTGCGGTGTGACATTGGTGGCGAGAGGCCAGGTGTGGTCGATTGGAAAAAAAGAGGGCAGAAACGTGCTGTTGTCAAGTGAGTGACTCACTCCTTCCCGAACCCCAGAACCGAATCCTGATTGTAACTCCATGCTATCAGAACCGAACAGGTTCTCACTATCTTTTAACACATACAATCTTAGATTTTTTGTTTTTTTCCCGTAAAGTGACGTTTGTAATTAATTCACCTTCAAAATGAATTTTTGTACCATTAACGGCCGTCGCCGTTGTGTTAGTTTTTAACATAGTCGGCTTTCGTAATATTTTCCACGTTTTGAGATTTATTATTGAAAGATCCGATCCACTGTCTAATTGGAATTTAATAGCCTTGCCGAAAATGTTAAACGTTACATATTTGCGTAGATTTTCATCTACGACGTCCTTAGTTCTGGTTTGACGTACATGGCTTCTATTCTGAGTTTTCCTACAGTGCAAACTTTTATGACCGATCTTATTGCATAAATGGCATCTTTTTGTTAAAAATGGGCAATCCCTTACCCAATGTATTCCACCACATCTGAAACAAGTGCTCGGTGCTTTTAATTTTTCTGAGTTTCGGTGGTTAGTGTCCGTGTGCCATTTCGACAGTTTTTTCTTAGCTACTTTTTTATATTCGCGATGCCTGCTTCGATATTTCTTGCATCTTTTTTTATAATTTCTACTTTTTGACAATACTCAGTCAATTTTTTAAGTGTTAATTTTGGTTTATTTTCTAATTTTGTAAGGACTCTGCGCCTGATTTCCTCATCTTTTCCCGAGGTTAACCCTTGCGCAAACACAAGACATTTAAAATTGACTGCTGTTAGTTCAGACAACTTAAAGTCATCACAGTGTTTGTTCACTACAGCTGCGTAGGTGGCAAAATCGTCATTATCGTCTTTTACCACAATCAAACATCTCCAACGCTTATGGAAAAGAGACGTTTTTTTGCGAGAAAAGTTTTGTTAACAAATTTACCGTCTCATTGGATGATAAATCTGCTGTTTTCCGAGGCATTATGTAATCCACGAATTTATCATGCTCAGTCATTTCCAATTTTCGTAGTAAAAGTCTGGGTTTTTTTTATCAGACCAGTTGCTGCAATCAATATTAAAAAAATCTTCATAACGCCGAAAATACGCTGCAAATGATTTTTCCTCTTTCTAAAATTGTTTATCGCGGTCCATATTGTATTCTGAGAAAATGCTGAATTGCTTTCTGCGTCTGCATTATTCTCAACAATTTCTGTAAGCAATTCCTCTGTTCGTAATTGACGTTCGGCTAACTGTTTTTGGACTTCCTTTTGCTGTTCCTCGGTTCATATTTGACATTCCACTAACTGTTTTTGCAATTCCTTTTGCTGTTCCTCGAATCGTATTTGACATTCAGTTCAGTGTTTTTCGGATTGTGACTGACGCTTTGCGGCATGCAACTTGGTTAAATGTTCCAACGCTACTTTCAATTCGTCCATTTTGCTTTGTCAGCATTTGGGGAAATTTGTGGGTGCGTCACCAAAATCCTCTTTTCATGGTAACAAAAGGAAAGAAAAAAAAGGTGAAAAAAAGCATTTATGGCAAATTTCTCGGAAAGAGTAACCAGAGGAAATGAGCAAAAGAAATACAGACCCGAATAAGTTTAAAATGATCCAAGTTTATTAAAAAAAAAAGTTATCAATTGCCTTTATTTCCCAAGGCTGGGGTTAAAAAAAAACTCTTAAGAAACATTTAAATACTTATAAAAAAATACAAAAAAGGCGTCAATCCTTACTTGCAAGAAAGGCTGAAAGAAAGAACATATTAAAAACCGAAAACAGTCCTTTTTTAAAATTCAGTTCTTTTAACGAAATGTTCAGTCCTTCTTCCACAAGATGTTTTTTTTTCTTTTCCCAAAGGAATCACAAACAAAAAGTTTCTTTGACAAAATGTTCTTTTTTTTTTCTTTTCCGAAAAGGAGAAAGAAGCAATTTCCTTTGTTAAGGCTCTTGTGCCTTTTAATTCAAAGGGGAGAGAAGACCATAAAGCCGCTTTGGTAGGCTTTATGCTTACAAATAGAATGATTCACGAGTTAAACTTTGGTATTAAAGGAATATTTTTTTCTTTCGTGAAGGAAACTTGGGTTGAATAATCCTTCCCTGTGGTCACATGTGCCGATAATTTCCTCGTGTCGTCGGCGGAATTAATTTTTGTTCTTTACAGTAAAGAACATGGCGGTTTCTTTCGTTAATCCTTTGATTAATTTACCAGTTGTAAGACTCTTGTTTGCCTTTTAATAACTGGTACTAATTTTCCAGTCGTAAGAAACCAGTTGTTTTTTAATGACTGGGAATAAAATTACGCTAATAGTTTAGTTCTAAACAAACGTCTTTTTCCAAAGGAGGAGCGAAAAAATCATGGAAATTAACGTCAAGAATCCTTTCTGATCTGACGGAGCCGAATAGCGTCCTTCTTGTTGGCCGGCTAGCGAACTGACGAAAAAGGGCAAAAGGCCCGTCGTCCTCCTCCTCCTCCTTCCCCTCGCAGAGGGTAGGAGTGGGGCTGGCTGCTGATGATAATAGAAGTGACCTGCCGGTCAAGTAATACGTTCCTTGACCCAAATGCTGAGATGCTGAATGGGTATAAATAAAGAAATAAACAAAAACTATTTCTTTATTAAAAATTTCCACACATTAGCAATTTCAAAACGTTTGCTGAATTTTACAAAACCGTTTTATTCTTTCTTATTTCTTCCTCCAGACAATAACACGAACAGAAAAAAAACATAAATATATGAAAAGTGTTGCGGGGGCCGGTCGTCCAGAGACAATCGACCCAACAACTAACAAAATAGACACAGGCAAAAGGTAAACAGCATGCAAAGCAAAGAAGAATGACAGACACAGGTTGTTTGATTTAAAGACGAGGGTTCGCCTTTTATTTGAATATAAACAAAAATGTTCAAGCCGGGTGCTGGTCGCACGTCACTGGAGGCAAGGTCTGGAGGTCCGGACTGGTATTCTGGACGTAGTGTGGTTCAGAGGGTGCTCGCTTGGTATGGAATGGTCAGCTGGGCGTCAGGGCGATCTGGAACGCAGGGTGAACACTGAGAGCTCGGGGGTCAGTGTTCGGAACGGACGGCAGGTAGGGAGCCAGGTAGCGGACCAGAGGTGCAAGTGAGGTAGCGGACCGGAGGAACGAGGTAGCGGACCAGAGGTGCGAGCGAGGTAACGGACCAGAGGTGCAAGCGAGGTAGCAGACCGGAGGTACGAGGTAGCGGACCAGAGGTGCGAGCGAGGTAGCGGACCGGAGGTACGAGGTAGCGGACCAGAGGTGCGAGCGAGGTAATGGTGCAGGAAGCTGAGGGTGCAGGCAGGAGATGCGGGTGCAGTGCAGGAAACTGAGGCTGCAGGCAGGAAATGCAGGTGCAGTGCAGGAAGCTGCAGGAAGCTGGATGCTGCTGGCAGGAGGTGCTAACAGAGTAAACAAAGGGGTAGGTCTTTCGTAGGAACCTAGCCCTGAAAAGGGCTCTTTGAATACTGCTGTAGCTCCATCGGCGCTGGTCCTGGAGTGGTTCTGAGGAGGGCTAACAGAGTAAACAAAGTGGTAGGTCTTTCGTAGGTGTTTGCTGCTACCGCATGAGATCCGTCGGCTAGTGTGAGTGGATCTCCAATTCAGGGGACTCGTAGACCCCTAGCCGGATTGGCTTTTTTTTTTTGGCCGAGAGGCGCTTTCTTTGTGGAGACAGGGTGTTACAACTGGCGTAGGTCTCGGAAAATGGATAAATGAAAGTCACTAATTCCAGACGAAATGTTTACAAGTCAATCTTAGTTTGGAAGTTTGAGAGTTGTATTTAAATTCATTCCGTCTGAAACAAAAAGATAATCATTTAGTTATTAATCGTAAAAGATTAATTTTTATGAGTGTTTCCCTTTAACAGCTAAGATGCTGGGGGAAAGGGAGACATAAGTAGGTCAGCTGCTGGCCTTGCCTTAGGTGAGGCTATTCGTCCATTCGCCTCTCTTTTCTTCCGTCGCTCATGCTAGAGATGACGCGTGCTTAAAAAAAAAACGGTGGAGTGGGGGAAGGTAGTTTTCTTGCCCCCACGACAAAAGTTCATTGTCTAAAGAAAAAAAAATCAAGTGTATATTTTTCTCCAGAAAAAAAAATAACGCCCGATTTTAGCAGCCAAAGCCACAAGTGACGAATTATTTTTCCAAAAACATAAAAATTTACCTTTCTAAGTCGCAATGAACCTTTTCTTTTTGCAAAAGTACAACGCTATCTTTGAAAGTCGTGACAAACTTTTTTCTTTTCAACTCTTTTTTTCCCGTAATGATCTGCGTTTTTAAAAAAAATTTTTTTTTTAGTTACCGTGAACCTTTCAGTTGCAAGTGTTATGTTAGATACTTCCTTAGGTTTGATAACATTTGAGTCCGACGTCGTTAGTATTTTTAGAATACTATTTCAACGCGAGTATTTTGTTCAATGTCGTTACTGGTTTCGATTTTAGTATGTTCCTTAAATCCAATGTCGTCAGAGTTTAGTTTTTAGAATACTGTTTTTAAACATGAGTACGGTCTCCGAATCCAATGTCACCAGTGTTATGGCTTGCAATAAGCCACAAAGAAAACAGAACTACAGAATTTTGTTTAAACAATGTATTACAGGAACAACAACGTAAAAAGAAAAAAGAGTAGTAAACGTCAGCGAGCAGGTGAGGGCGCTTTGGTGTTTAATCCACACCTGGGATCCAAAGGTCTATGGTTTATATAATGGATAGAACAGTCCATTTGGAAGGTGATTCCCCACAACATGTTACATGTCAATTTGAGGAAATTGTTTGGTTACATGTCGATTTTACAATATTGTTTGGTTACATGTTGAATTGACAAGATTGTTTGGTTAAATGTCGATTTGACAAGACTGTTAAATTATATGTCGATTTGACAAGATTGTTTTGTTACATGTCGATTTAAGATGATCGTTTAGTTACGTGTCGATTTTACAATATTGTTTGGTTACATGTCGAATTGACAAGATTGTTCGGTTAAATGACGATTTAAGAAGATCGTTGTGTTACATGGCGATTCCACAAGACTACATGTCGATTTGACAAGATTGTTCGGTTACATGTCCATTTTACAATATTGTTTGGCTACATGTCGTATTGACAAGATTGTTCGATTAAATATCGGTTTGACAAGGTTCTCCGGTTACATGTCGATTTGACAAGATTGTTAAGTTACATATCCATTTGACAAGATGGTTTCGTTTCACGTCGATTTGATAAGATTGTTTTGTTACATGTCAATTTAAGGAGATTGTCGATTATGGAATTGACAAGATTGTTCGGTTGCAGGTCGATTTTACAATATTGTTGTGTTACATGTCGATTTGACAAGATTTTTGGGTTACATGTCGATTTGACAAGATTTTTTTGTTACATGTCAATTTGAGAAGATTGTTTGGTTACAAGTCGATTTCACAATATTGTTTGGTTACATGTCGAATTGACAAGATTGGTCGGTTAAATATCAATTTTACAATATTGTTGTATTACATTTCGAATTGACCAGATTGTTCGGTTAAATGTCGATTTGAGAAGATCGTTGTATACATAACGATTTGACAAGATTGTTCGGTTACATGCCGCTTTAAGAAGATTGTTCGGTCACGTGTCGATTTGAAAAGATTAGTAACATGTCGATTTCAGAAGATTGTTTGCTTACATTTCGATTTTACAATATTGTTTGGTTACATGTCAATTTGACAAGATTGTTCGGTTAAATATCGATTTGAGAAGATTGTTCGGTTACATGTCGATTTGATGAGGTTGTTTGGTTAAATGTCGATTTTACAATATTGTTTGGTTACATGTCAAATTGACGAGATTGTTCGGTTACATGTCGATTTTATAATATTGTTTTGTTACATGTCAATTTGACAAGATTGTTCGGTTACATGTCGATTTGACAAGATTGTTCGGTTACATGTCGATTTGACACAATTTTTGGTTACATGTCGATTTGAGACGATTGTCTGGTTACATGTCGATTTTACAATATTGTTTGGTTGCATGTTGAATTGACAAGATAGTTCAGTTAAATGTACGTTTGAAAAGATTGTTGGGTTACATGTCGATCTGACAAGATTATTCGGTTATAAATCGATTGGACGATTCCTGTCGATCCGAGAAAATGGTTTGGTTACCGATTTGCGAAGATAGCTTGGTTACATGTTCATGTAAGAAAATGATTTGGTTGCATGCCCATTTGACAGGATTGTTTGATTACGTGTTTATTTTCTATTGTTTGGTTACACAGCGATTTGAGAAGATAGTCCGGTTACATGTCAATTTTACATGATTATTCGGTTACATGTCGATTTGACAAGTTTTTTCGGTTACATGTCGATTTGTCAAGATTGTTTTGTTACATGTCTATTTGAGAAGATTGTTAAGTTACATGTCAATTTGAAAGGATTGTTTTGTTACATGTTGATTTGACAAGATTGTTCGGTTCCATGTCGAGTTGACAAGATTGTTCGGTTACATGTCGGTTTGAGAAGATTGTTCGGTTACATGTCGGTTTGAGAAGATTGTTCGGTTACATGTCGGTTTGAGAAGATTGTTCGGTTACATGTCGTTTGAGAAGATTGTTCGGTTACATGTCGGTTTGAGAAGATTGTTCGGTTACATGTCGTTTGAGAAGATTGTTGTGTTACATGTCGTTTGAGAAGATTGTTCGGTTACATGTCGGTTTGAGAAGATTGTTGTGTTACATGTCGTTTGAGAAGATTGTACGGTTACATGTCGGTTTGAGAAGATTGTTCGGTTACATGTCGGTTTGAGAAGATTGTTCGGTTACATGTCGTTTGAGAAGATTGTTCGGTTACATGTCGTTTGAGAAGATTGTTCGGTTACATGTCGTTTGAGAAGATTGTTCGGTTACATTTCGTTTGAGAAGATTGTTCGGTTACATGTCGTTTGAGAAGATTGTTCGGTTACATGTCGATTTGAGAAGATTGTTCGGTTACATGTCGGTTTGAGAAGATTGTTCGGTTACATGTCGGTTTGAGAAGATTGTTCGGTTACATGTCGGTTTGAGAAGATTGTTCGGTTTCATGTCGGTTTGAGAAGATTGTTCGGTTACATGTCGGTTTGAGAAGATTGTTCGGTTTCATGTCGGTTTGAGAAGATTGTTCGGTTTCATGTCGATTTGAGAAGAATGTTCGGTTACATGTAGGTTTGAGAAGATTGTTCGGTTACATGTCGGTTTGAGAAGATTGTTCGGTTACATGTCGGTTTGAGAAGATTGTTCGGTTACATGTCGGTTTGAGAAGATTGTTCGGTTTCATGTCGGTTTCACAAGATTGTTCGGTTACATGTCGGTTTGAGAAGATTGTTCGGTTACATGTCGGTTTGAGAAGATTGTTCGGTTTCATGTCGGTTTGAGAAGATTGTTCGGTTACATGTCGGTTTGAGAAGATTGTTCGGTTTCATGTCGGTTTGAGAAGATTGTTTTGTTACATGTCCATTGGAGATGAGATTTCGGTTACATGTCGATTTGAGATATTGTTTTTTTATGTGTCGATTTGACAATATCGTTTTCTTACATGTGTTCGAACAGGTTTTACACACCCACATGTACGCACGTACATACGCGCACACACGCACGCATATACACATCCTCATACATGCACACACACACATGTACGCACATATACGCACACAAGTACGCACACATGCGAAACGTCACTTCCCCTGAAAGGAATTCTAGACATGCGCAGTCAGAACACTCACCTCGGTATAAAAGTCCACAACACTATTAAACTTCCTCTTTCTTCCCTTTTGCCTGGTTTCGTCAACCAGGCAAGTTCGGCATCCATAACTCTTGGTTTGAAGACTTTTCCACGTGGACGATTGCTATCATGAACGCACGGTTTTGCTGAGGCAACACTCCCTTTATATTTACCTTCTACGTGCGGGACGGCCATTTCTGTTCCTCGACTTCATTCCTTTCTTTTCCACGCATGTAGTCGTCAACGCCTGAATGAACACGTGTTACACCTAATCCATTTTATTTTTGACAGAAAATAAACGACATGTTTATTTTATCCAGCAATTGTTTTTTTTCCTTCATTCCATTCGTTTCATTATTTTCTTTTGTATCGAGTTAGGTTATTTATACTCTGGTTTGCAACAAACGATGGTGACCCCGTTATTTTTAAATGAAATGAATGAGTTTGAACGAAGCACGCGGTAAACTAAACTCTCCCACAAAAATCTACGGCACGCACGAAAAATAATTTTTTTCTAAAAAAAAAAAAATTGTCGACAATGAGGAGGAACATTTTCAAAACGCGCACAATAAATTGAAATATAAAAATTTTAAAAAAAATGGAACTTCAACAGACGGACTTCTACAACGAAACCATGGCATTAAACATTCGGCAACCTGAACAAAACCGAGACGAGGAATTAGCAGAATTAAAGTTTGCCGTTGACAGGCTTTCGAAGCAGCTAGCCGACGTACTTCAAACGCGTCAACATTATCACAAAAACTACAATGACACGCGGCGAAGTTACAGGCGAAGAAATTCAAGCAGGAACCGATCCACATCACGACATAAACAAGATGTTTGTTTCTACCACAGGAGATTCGGCGTCGACGCGAGGAAGTGTACTACACCCTGCGCATTCAAAGAACCAGCACAGGGAAACGAACCTTCCAGCCAGTAACGACGACTGTAGCTGGAGCACAAAAAAGGTCGTCTGTTTTATATCCGTGACAAAATTCACGGATATAACTTTTAATAGACACCGGAGCTGAAATCAGCGTCATACCGACACCGCATGGCCACCCAACAGGGACACAATTTTTCAACCTACAAGCCGCCAACGGTACAAAAATACCCACTTTTGGCGAAAAACTTTAAATTTAAACCTTGGAATGCGAAGGAATTTTTTATGGAATTTCACCATAACCAGCGTGACCACTCCAATTTTGGGGCGGACTTTTTTAGCCCATTTCAACCTGTCTGTCGACATGACTCATCACACATTGACAGACAACGCAACGAAGATTTCGGTGAGAGGCACTACCTCGAAATTTTTAACCACCGGAATCAGCACTGCCTTACCTGAAGATTTACACGTCCGCCGGTTACTCCAAAAATTTCCTCAACTTTCCCAGCCGTTTAAGAACATAGACTCCATCAAACATAGCGCTAAGCACTATGTTAAGATAACAGCCTGTCTATTCAACTCCCAGACGCTTGAAACCGGATAAATACAAATTGGCAAAATACGAATTTCAAAACCTACTCCACATGGGAATAATACGGCCCTCGAAAAGTGCTTGGTCATCACCACTCCACATGGTACAGAAAGCTGACAACACCAGATGGCGCCCGTGCGGAGATTTTAGACGCTTAAACGCGAAAACTGTTCCATATAAATATCCTATTCTCCATATCCATGACTTCGCAAATGGACTCCAAGGCGCCAAAATTTTCTCCAAACTGGACCTCGTTAAGGCATATTTTCAAATTCCAGTCGCAGAAGAAGACATTCATAAAACTGCACTGACCACACCATTTGGCCTTTACGAATTCCTAAGGATGCCTTTCGCGCTGAGAAACGCCTGTCAAACTTTTCAGCGTTTGATTGACGAAGTTTTCAGAGGTCTGCCGTTCATATTCGCAGATGTGGACGACGTTTTAATCGCCAGCAGAATCTCAAAGAACACCGGCTACACCTGGAACAAACTTTTGAAAGACTGTCACATTTCGGTCTTAAACTAAACACCGATAAATGTGTTTTTGGCCACCAGGAAGTTCAATTTCTCGGTCATTTAATTGACAAGGATGGAATCTCCTCTTTGCCTGAAAAAGTAAGTGCTATTTCGAATTTCCCTCTACCGACATCTGTCAGACAAGTACGCCGTTTTGTAGACTTAATTAACTATTACCGACGGTTTTTGCCTAACTGTTCAACGTTACTCGCACCTTTAACGGACTTGTTAAAAAACCGAACCAAAAACCAACAGTTAGTTTTGGAAGGACCTGCACTACAAGCCTTCGAACAATCGAAAACTGCTTTGGCAAACTTCACCAAACTTACATATATCCAAGATAGCGATACAACGAAACTTACGCTTACGATGGACGCATCGGAAATAGCAGTAGGAGCTGTTATTCACCAAATTTCTGACAACAAAATGACCCCTATTTCATTCTTCTCTGCCAAGTTAAACAAAGCGCAGACTAAATATAGCACATTCTCGAGAGAGTTACTTGCAATTTACCTTGCAATTAAGCACTTTAAACATCTCGAGGGCAAAAACTTTTCCATTTATACGGATCATAAACCTCTAACATTTTCTCTACACACACATGTCGACAAATATGGTCCACGAGAAATTCGACAACTGGACTTTATAGCACAATATTCTACCGATATACGATACGTAAAAGGACAAGAAAACGTTGTAGCTGACGTTTTATCTCGCGCAACAATTGCTTCTGTAAATTCCACTTCACTTAGTATGAAATTAATAGCACAAGAGCAATTAACCGATACCACGCTCCCAGCTATAATGGACAAAACTTCACTGAAGCTGAAAGAAATGCCGATACCATTCAGAACAACAAATTTATTTTGCGATGTTTTACAAAAACACCCTCGCCCTTATATTTCACTCAGCCTCAGGACGACAAGTTTTCCAGCACTTCCACAATTTGTCTCACCCAGGAAAACGTGCCACCGTGAAATTAATAGCGGAACGTTTTGTTTGGCCAAATATGAATACGGACATCCGTAGTTGGACCAAAACTTGTATTCCTTGCCAAAAAAACAAAGTTCACAGTCACACAAAATCACCTTCAGGAACTTTCAGTGTACCAAATGCTAGGTTTACTCATGTTCATATAGACTTCAAAAGGACATACCCACTTCAAAAGGACATACCCACATCCTTACTATAGTCGATAGATTCAGCAGATGGCCGACAGCAATACCAGTGAAAGACATATCAGCCGCAACAATAGCCAGAGCGATTTTACAAGATTGGATAGCAATTTTCGGAGTGCCTTCCGTAATCACAACGGACAGGGGCGCACAGTTCCAATCAACACTTTTCGGTGAATTCAACCATTTGTTGGGAACAAAGCACATTAAGACTACTGCCTACCATCCTTGCGCAAACGGCATAGTGGAAGGATTTCATAGACAATTAAAAGCATCTTTGGCTATGAACGAAAACAAATCGGACTGGTCAGACAACTTGCCACTCATTCTCCTAGCAATTCGCAACACTGTGAAAGAAGATTTGCAGAGCACACCTGCAGAATTATTTTTCGGATCAGCACTGATTTTACCAGGACAATTCTGCGAAAACAATACAGATATTTCCCCAACGACAACTTTTTCGACGGACTTAAAACACAAAATGTCATGATTAAAATTTACTCCAACCAAAAAGCCAGACACGAACATTTTCATTCCAAGCGATATTCACACCTGTAAATACGTTTTACTCAGGAACGACGCAGTAAAAAAACACTATGTCCAAATTATTCCGGACTTTAGTAAAACAGAAGTAAAAAGTACTTTACTATATTAAAAAGAGAAAAAAAAGACACTATTGCAATAGACAGACTTAAACCTGCATTCATAGATGAACACTTACACATTTCTCCTAGTTCAATACAAGAATATACACACTCAGAAACGGACAAAGAAATTACAAAAATCAACACACCACAAACAACAACAACAATTGGTCGAAAAGTTCATTGGCCAAAACATTTCAAAAATACATAACTTATTAAAAAAAAAGAAAAAAATATACATTAAACAAAAACAAAATACGTTTCTCTTGTATATATATATTTTTCTCCCCATGAGAGGGAGTCTTGTTCGAACATGTTTTCCCTCGCATATACACACCCACATGTACGCACGTACATACGCACACACACGCACGCATATACACATCCTCATACATGCACACACACACATGTACGCACACATACGCACACAAGTACGCACACATGTGAAACATCACTTCCCCTGATTCTAGACATGCGCAGTCAGAACACTCACCTCGGTATAAAAGTCCACAACACTATTAAACTTCCTCTTTCTTCCCTTTTGCCTGGTTTCGTCAACCAGGCAAGTTTGGCGTCCATAACTCTTGGTTTGAAGACTTTTCCACGTGGACGATTGCTATCATGAACGCACGGTTTTGCTGAGGCAACACTCCCTTTCTACGTGCGGGGCGGCCATTTCTGTTCCTCGACTTCATTCCTTTCTTTTCCACGCATGTAGTCGTCAACGCCTGAATGAACATGTGTTTACACCTAATCCATTTTATTTTTGACAGAAAATAAACGACATGTTTATTTTATCCAGCAATTGTTTTTTTTCCTTCATTCCATTCGTTTCATTATTTTCTTTTGTATCGAGTTAGGTTATTTATACTCTGGTCCGTAACACATGTCGATTTGAGAAGATTGTTTCGTTACATGTCGATTTGAGAAGATTGTTTGGTGACATGTTCATTCCAGAAGATTGCTTTTTTACATGTCGATTTGAGGAGATTGTTAGGTTAAATGTCGATTTTACAAGATTATTCAGTTACATGTTGATTTGAGAAGATTGTTCGGTTCCATATGGAGTTGACTCGATTGTTTGGTTACATGACGATTTAGAAGATTGTTCGGTAACATGTCTAATTGATAACATTGTTTTGTTACATGTTGATTGGACCAGATTTTCGGATCACATGTCGACTTGACAAGATTTTTTTTACTTGTCGATTTGACATGATTGTTTGGTTACATGTCTATTTGACAGGATAGTTCGGTTATATGTCGATTTGACAAGATTGTTCGGTTAAATGTCGATTTGACAAGAATGTTTTGTTACATGTCGGTTTGAGGAGATTTTTCGGTCACATGTCGATTTGAAAAGATTTGTCCGTTACATGTCAATTTAACAAGATTGTTCGGTAACAATTCAATTTGATAAGATTGTTTGGTTACATGTCGATTTGACATGATTGTTCGGTTACATGTCGACTTGATAAGATTGTTCGTTTATATATTGATCTGAGAAGATTGTTTAATAACATGTCGATTCATGAAGATTGTTTGGTTACATGTCGGTTCGTGAAGATTGTTCGGTTACATGTCGGTTCGTGAAGATTGTTTGGTTACATGTCGATCCGTGAAGATTGTTTGGTTACATGTCGGTTCGTGAAGATTGTTCGGTTACATGTCGGTTCGTGAAGATTGTTCGGTTACATGTCGGTTCGTGAAGATTGTTTGGTTACATGTCGATCCGTGAAGATTGTTTGGTTACATGTCGGTTCGTGAAGATTGTTCGGTTACATGTCGGTTCGTGAAGATTGTTTGGTTACATGTCGATTCGTGAAGATTGTTTGGTTACATGTCGGTTCGTGAAGATTGTTTGGTTACATGTCGATTCGTGAAGATTGTTTGGTTACATGTCGATTCGTGAAGATTGTTCGATTACATGTCGATTCGTGAAGATTGTTCGGTTACATGTCGGTTCGTGAAGATTGTTTGGTTACATGTCGGTTCGTGAAGATTGTTCGGTTACATGTCGGTTCGTGAAGATTGTTTAATAACATGTCGATTCGTGAAGATTGTTTGGTTACATGTCGGTTCGTGAAGATTGTTTGGTTACATGTCGGTTCGTGAAGATTGTTCGGTTACATGTCGGTTCGTGAAGATTGTTCGATTACATGTCGATTCGTGAAGAATGTTCGGTTACATGTCGGTTCGTGAAGATTGTTTGGTTGCATGTCGATTTGACAAGAGTGTTTTTACCGTAAAAACAACAAACGGACTTCTACTTGCTGATTCTCTTCTCCAAGAACAACATGGCAAAAAAAAAGAAAGAAAGAAAGACATGCTGAACATGAAGGTTCCCTTCGAAATATATTTATGAATTTCAATATAAATTTCAAACAAAATGTGTTTATTTTGTAATAATGCGTTGTTTTGGTTTTAAACC
Source organism: Euprymna scolopes (assembly GCF_053919585.1). Lineage (NCBI taxonomy): Eukaryota > Metazoa > Mollusca > Cephalopoda > Sepiida > Sepiolidae > Euprymna > Euprymna scolopes. The sequence continues at coordinate 25,196 of NW_027633432.1, forward strand.
TATATAATACATATTTTATTTTATATATATATATATATACAAAATACATCGGACTGTAACTGTAGAAGAAAAAATAAATGTCCCCTACAAGGCTCATGTAAAATTAAAAATGTTATCTATAGCTGCACAGTATCAAAAACTCCAAATATACAAGAACCTATCAACAGCCATAACTCAACTACCAGATTAAATAATAACACCAACTTAAATCAATCTACCGATCAATTATTAACCAACCCACCACATTATAATCCAACAATAGACCTAACGGAAAATAATCATAATAATCAAGAGGTAATATATATTGGTTCCACATCTGGCCCAATAAAACATAGAATTTCAACGCACAAACATTCTTTTAAAAATAACTCTCTATCAAACCAAACTACTCTATCCAACTATATTTGGCAACTAAAAAATAGCAATATTTCTTTCAACTTAAAATGGCAAATAATTGAGACTTGCAAATCATATAAACCAGGAGATAAATTTTGTACATTATGTACAAAAGAAACCCTAAAAATTTTAAAATATGAAGATATAAAAAGCACAACCAAACTAGTAAATTCAAGACACGAGCTTCTATCATGTAATCATAAACGTTGGTTTAAATTTAATAAATATAAACCACCTTAAATCATTAAAAATTACTCATTAGTAAAAATAGATTTTTTTTTTTTTTTAATAAATTAAGTTAAACCAATTACCGCCCTTAGACTCGTAAATCAAATAATAAATAAAGCCATGACAATTATCTCCCCTTAAAAACTTGCAAAAAAAAAAAATACTCTCTCTCTATAGATATTAACTGTAGCGTCTTTAAATCAAAATACGCTAACGGAAACAATTTACTGCACGAGCGTCGCCCTTTTAAAATTCATCATTCAATAAAATAAAAAGCTATAGCAAACATCTAAATGACTACTTTAAATACAGTTCCTGATTTCAAAAAAAGAAAAACCAAAAGGTAATTATATATCTATATATTTTTAAATCAAATTTATTATGTAAATTCAAAAAAATATATATTTTTTCTACTCATTTCTATCTCTAACCTATACCAATTTTCTTATTAATTTTCTTATAAATTTTAAATCCAAACCTTTTACTTCAATTTTTCAGATTCATCTGCCTTACTTTTAATGCTAGGTTTATTTTTGGTGTCTTTTCAATTCAATAGAAATCCTCCTAAATTTGCTGATGAGGAGACCGTGCTTACCAAAAAAACTATGTATAATTGTTCTACGTGACTTCATGTATACCACAAATAAAAAGCACGGATTTCCGAAACGATCGTACAGATAATTGACTTTGTTGTTGTTCCTTCTTATGAAACTGATTTTTAATTTAATTAAATTTTGATTTTTAAATTTTAAAAATTTTTTAAATTTTAAATTATAAATCACATTACTTAATATTGAATTAGCTCTAGGACATTTAACTATCGAGCTTATTATATATCTAAATTACAACGAGCATTTCCTGTATTTTAATTAAACTAGTAATTTCACTATTACATTAAAATACACTTAGCTCTTTAGACTATTATTCTAATCTCCTTTAAATTATATATATATATATATATATATATATATATATATATATATATATATATATATATATATATATATATATATATAAAGCTGAACGTGTGTGTGTGTGTCTGGTCACGAATAAGCTCGTATATGGTTGACCATTATAAAAAACTGATCACATATAATAATAGAAGATGTATCAAGACACATGAATGGGTATGTTTGATCTGGCATAATGATGATTCATTAAAATTGTGGGATCTGCGTACGCGCCTGGTCCACAAAGTATGGAAATAAAAAATTAAAAAAAAAAAAAACGTTTACAAGTGTTTTTTGATATAGGTGTACATAATAATACTTTGATAAGTATGTTTTAACTTAAATAGGGATGGTATAATAAAATTGTGGGGTCTGCGTTCGCGCCTGGCCTCCATAGAATGGAAATAGGTATAAACTTTAATAAAGACTTTTCATATCTAACTGCGTAAGTATACTTTGATAATTATGTTTCAGTTTGAAGAAATATGGTATAATAAAATTATGGGGTGTTCGTTCGCGCCTGACCCCCCCCCCCATAGAATGGAAATATGTCACAAAATTTAACAAGGTTTTTTAATATAGATCCACAGAATATTGTGATAAGTGTTTCAGTGTGAACAGGTATGGTATAATAAATTATGGGGTTTATCTATTTTATTTTTACTTTCATCATATTTTGCTTTTGTTTTGATACTCCACAATTCGAAGCTATCTCTTTACAACCCTTCCTTTTCATAACCTATCATACTTTCATAAATCAGAGTCTATTTACTGTAGGCTGTTTTTGAACCCAGTCAACGACGGGTACTTTTGCTAGTATATATATATATATATATATATATATATATATATATATATATATATATATATATATATGTATATATATATATATATATATATATATATATATATATAGAGAGAGAGAGAGAGAGAGAGAGATACATATATATATATAGAGAGAGAGCGAGAGAGTGAGAGAGAGAGATATCATTATCCCCCCCCACTGAAACTTACACCTTTCATTTTTTTATATTTTAAATGTTATAGATTTGTTTTGCCATTCTGTTGAGTATTTTATTTTCTATTTTTGCGCGATTCAGTCTTCTTTGTTTAATAGGCAGATTTATGAATGAAAGCCATGACGTTTAAGATTACTGATTTTTATGAACAGATGGTTATTTTTTTAGGAGAAAAGAAAGTCATTAAATCATTAGTCGGGATGTGTGTGTGTGTGTGTGTGTGTGTGTGTGTGTGTGTGTGTGTGTGTGTGTGTGTGTGTGTGTGTGTGTGTGTGTGTGTGTGTGTGTGTGCGAGCGTGCGCACGCGCGCTTTCATCGCATAAGAAAACAGTAGTTCGAAATAAAATTTGTTGAAAATTAGATTTAAATTCCCGTCTGGCGATTTTCCACGATGGGTGAGAGAAAATCTGGTTTGATTTTGTCTGTAGCGCGCATGAAGTTCAGACGAGTAATTTTAACGTCTTCCTTTTGACGGAGTTTCTTTCTCGGGTTGGATAAATCTAAAGAAAACTTATTTGCTTTTCGTCAGCGAATGTTCTGAAATATTCTAACTTGTTAGTTATATCACTCTGTGTGTAGCGCAACGTAGTTCCTTTATCGCATGTGTGCGGCTGCGCAAATTATGTCATTATATGCGTTTTGATATCCGTGGACATTGAAACGGTGATTGCTATGTAAATGTCTCTACCGGAGAATTGTTCTGGCTATATGTAGCGGTCGCTACATTATGTAAAATGTTTCTATCAAATACTTACATGCCAGATTATCAGATTATCAAGAAAAGATTATGACATTGTTATTATTAACTGATTTACAAGTCATGTTCACTAAATTATAATCTCTAGAAAAAAGTGATGCCTTATTATAATTCTATTCCTTGTAATAATATATCTCGATCAGGTCCCCATATTTGGCTAGAAAAATATTTATTTTTTTAATTCACCATCTGATCAGAGCTAATCATTATATTGAAAGGCATTCTATTGTTTGCTTATGTGATGATGTTTTCAACTGCCGTGGAATTTCCATGGGTTCTGCTAGGCTTTTGCAATTATTATATTTGTGGGGGTTGATGAGAGTTGGCTGCGAACCGGATGTTGACACATCCATGGGCAGAGGCTGAATAAAAAAAAAAAGTCTTATACCACGGCCACCAAGATATAGTAGGACTGTTAACTGAAAAATGCCTGCAGGTAATGTAGGTAAGATTTGTCGAACTGTTACTGTCGATACTATATGATGGCATTAAAAAAAAAGCATTAAAACATGTAAAAAAAGAAAAAAAAAGAAAGGAGCCAATTCGATTAATAATGAAACTGAACTTTATTCATTATAAAATATAAATATAATCTATGTAAATGTACATAATTTTAAAGCAATATACAATCTAATACTGATACAACTGAATTATAAATTTAGGGAACAAACAATTAAAGAAACATAAAACACAAACAATTCTTGGCCTTCGGGACAAGATCACAGTATAGTAGTATCTGTTCTGATGCTACAATTCACCTTTTCTGTCGTCGGCCGGTGGAGGAGAAATCCTTCATGACTGAGACAATTTTTATTTTTGTTCCTATCCAGAGTGCCCCTTATTGGGGGCGGGGGCTGGATTTTTCCCACAAGAGTATATGTTGAATATTGAAATAAGTATTACTTTTAATACAGAAATTATATTTAAAGTTTTGGTTTTCTGGTCTTCTATATCCATTTTTCCCCATGTTTTTCATCAAAATGTGTAGCGTTTTTTATCACTTACATGATTAGGAATCTTATACTCCGCTATAGTCTTCATTTTCATATCAGGGCAGAATATGGAAACAAAGTTCACATAACTATTAAAAGACAATCATACAATAATGTGAGCATTGGTTAAAAACTAAGAAAATCTACGATATTAAATGAATTTGTGAGAGAATATTATTATTATTATTATTATTATTATTATTATTATTATTATTATTATTATTATTATTTCACTCACTAGGAGTTGTATCACTGGCCATCATCAGTGATCGCTCACTGGCAGTAACCTGCGGTATTCGCTGGAGACCGAGTAGAAACAAGTCTCCCCAGATTTCCAATGTTCTCCACCCCTTGACCACTCGTGCAGATGATTGCACGTTATCGCAATAGCCGTTTGCCATTGATTTCTCGTTGGCATCGGCCATTGGTGTTTCCTGGCGTTTGGGTGGAAAAATGCCTCCTCAGGGTACCAGATTTGAGCTGCACACTTTCAGTGGAGATCTGGTTAGTACTCTTCCGCCTCGGACTTTCCATCCTCCCTGACCCTTCACAACTAGTTGGTGTGGCGCCAGTTGATGCCATCTACAATTTGGGGTGGGTGGGGGCATTTCATGAGGAACGTGGATCCTGTGTAAACGGGTTTTTATTTAATGGCTGCTCCCTGAGGTTTCCTTTCACTTTCTTCGCATATATCTCATACACTTTTTTTTTTTTTTGTAATCGAGCTTGTATTTCATTTCTTTATTTCTTTAATTAAATTTGATTTATACTTTTATTTCGTGCTTGCTTTTTTTTATTTTATTATAACTTATTTTTATTAGTATATTATATTTTCCACACTAATATTTTTTTTTCATACATATTCAAATAATGCTTGCCTCAAAAAGGTTTTCGTGATTAAATAAACCAATGAAAACCTTTTGCGTATGCGCTTTTTAGGAAGCAACCATTAAATTAAAACCCATTTACGCAAAGTCCACGTTCCCACATGAAACACCTTTTTTTATTATTGTTGTTGTTGCTGTTAAAATAATAATAATAATAATAATAATAATAATAATAATAATAATAATAATAATACTTGTGCAGTATACTCACCGTAGTATATTTTAGAAAAGATTTTAAAGTTAAATTAAATTTTTATGGTATCTTTTTTTTTTCATTAAATTGTTAGGTGAAAGTGCAGAATAGTTAGAAAGCCCCCCTGTTAAGAATGGCTTTCTAAATGACATTATTATTTTAGCACGGTACGTACACGGCACAAATACCAAACATTATTTATTTATAAAGAATAAACACAAAAAAATATGTTAACTAAAATTTAATGTCCTCTTTATTTTTAGTTCATATCAACACTTAAATTAAATCTGATTAGTTAATGAATTTTGAAGATGAATTTGTGTTCGTGAGAGAATAGAGAATTTCAGTCATGTAAATTATTTACAGATAAATTTATCGTAGCCCCGACGCTACCGCGTCGAGACTACTCAAACAAAATATATGGCGCGCTCGCGCTGCCCTAACTGTAAAACCCAGTTGCGCACGCGCAGATGTATGAACATCGTTTCGGCTGCGCGTACATTTCCCTTTCTATACCGACGCAAATTCGGTGAACTTATAAGAGAAACCTCACCTGTTCACGCGGACGTCATAAAAAGCATATTACATCATAAGAATGTTAATTCTTTTCATCCAATCGGATTACAAGGAAAACAAATTTAAAAAATATATATTTCTGAAGGTCTTCGTGGAGCCGATTGAAATGTATAAAAAGAGCATTTTTGCGCCCAAACGAATGAGTCGACCGTCCGCGTGGAAGTTAAACGCGTTAAGTTATTTTATCCATTCGTCTCAGTCATCTTTGCTTGATTGTTCAACTCCATTTTAAACTTAATTTTTATTATTATTATTTTGAATTTACAGGACTAAACACCGACACCCGTTAGTCCTGAAACAAGTGGTTAACCCGACGTGTGTTGTTCAGTCCATCAAGATGTCTAGCGACAACGCTAATCATGGTCCCTCCATCAGCGTTGGTGTGCCCCTGACGCACTTTCCGACGTTCAGTGAACGTGGTCCAGGCATTACCTCCTGCCCTGACCGACGAAGCAACCAAACATTTGAAAAACGAAAAGAAACACGATCATAGGCCAAGATCAAAGTGTAGTATCTTCTCTTCAGATGCTGCACTTCAATTTTTTGTTCTCTGTCAGTGGAGCAGAAATCCTTCACGACTGACACAATTTTTATTTTGTTCCTTTTCTCCACGTTAAAAAACGACCATGGTGTCTAACTCTGTTCCGTGGGGAGGCATTGTAAATAGGAACACGATCATAACCGATTTTTCTTTTCCATCTAATAAACAACGTCGATAAATCCCCTTCCTCCAATTCCAGTTACTACAATTTCGTCAGTACCTATAACGACAACCTCGCCGACCTGACGTGATGTTAGGTGCTCCGTTGAAATTTCAACATATCATTCCCCTTTAATTGAAAGGCTAAAGGCCTTACCCAAGGGTGGAATTAAAAGTGTCTGAAAACTATCCTTCGAAAGGGGACCTTCAATTAAATAGCAAGGCGGTCATACAGAAGGTGAAGTCATTTGTTTAAATACCCTTTGGAAAGGAAAATTCCAAAAGATTCCGAGGAACCATTTTGAAGGAAGAGAAGCCGAAGAGGAGTACGCGAGGAGAAAACTGTCAAGGGAGGAAGTGAAAAGGAAAACTCTTGCTCAAGACCCGTGAGAGATTTTGTCAAAAAAAAAGAAAGGACTAAACAAAACAAACAAAAAAAGGAATTTTAATGTATGTAACTTTTTATTTCTTGTTCGTTTGCCCCCCCCCCCCATTGTCTTAGCTTTGCTGAGTAAACCCTCAAAGGATTTGTTAAACAAAAAAAAAAGATAATAATTCTCCTTTTTGTTGTTTACAACATATTTTCAATTACTTTTTTGCAACCTTTCTATGCTTTTCAATTGTGTTTGTTATTTTAATTTGTGTTACCTTGGTTAACGTTGTTAATTCTGCTTAGGGACATAAAAGCAGCTAGCCCTTCTATGTTAATAAAACCGAATTGAATCACAACAGGACAACCATTTGTTGTTCTTTCTTGTCTGCCTTTTTTTTCTACCTTTTTTCATTTCTTTCACTTTGTTATACTAAAGTCGAATTTTGTTAACGACCACAAAATTTCGACATTCTACTTTTATGCTTCCCTTGCCGTAACGTTTACTAAATGCACGGCTAGAATTGCTTTCTCCCTCCTCCTGTTCTTTTAAAGTAGTTTTTATAGCTTAACTTTTCCTTGTTTTAAGATTAGAAATTTGGATGGAAGTCTTGTGATTCAGTTCGGTATTGCTAGCTGCTAAGTTTTTATTTGTTGTATAATTTTGTGGCATATTTTTCTGAGTTGACTTCTCCCTGCACTTTTTCCGCCCTTTCTGGACATTTCCCTCCCTTCTTTGCCTCTCCTTCTACTACTTTTATCTAGCTCCGTTTTGGGGGGGCATCATCCTTTGAACCTTATCTTGGACGCCATCTTTGGTTTTCGTCACAATGTCGTCCTCCTCTACTGTTGGTCTTCTTCTATCTTGAAGAATAAAGTGGACAATATTCTGGAGTTCCCCCAGAGAGAAACGTGGAGAGAGAGTTTAGATAGGAAGAGCAAAATAATGGACTGCCTCTCTTCCATTGATTTTCTAAATGAGCAGATAATCAGTGCCTACCTCGAACAGGATGATGATGAGGAAATCAATAGTCTTACACAAAGCGAGGCATTATATAATTCGCAGCTGTAAAACAAATGCTACTGAGAAAGTGTGCAGGTGATGATGGTATACCGGCTGAAATATTTAAGTTTGGGGGGAACACACTTTTGAAAAAAACTTTTGGAGTTATTCATCAGGATCTCGGAAAGCGGTTCTGTACCTCAGGATTTCAGGAACTCGTCAATAATCCATCTCTTCAAGAATAAAGGAAAGCGCATTGGTTGTGATAACTACCGGCCCCTCACCTGTCGGGCTGTCAAGAACGGATTCTTGACGAGTACTTCTACCCTGTCTCTCTGCAGCCGAAGCCGCTAGGAGACACATCCCCTCATAACAGAGTTATAATGGGGGTATGATCCCACACAGTCGGGTAATTCTATTTATAAACGATGCTGCTAAGAACTGACGAATCGAATTAATTCACATTCTGCTACCAACCAATCAGAAACCAGAATTGCTCCATAAATATTAAACCTTTTCTGTAGCAATTTCGCATGTTTTTTTTTTTTCGTCTCGACACGGTAAGAATATTTTGCTCTGTAGAACTGTCTACTGCAAACCAGTCACCTATCAGGACTTGTGTGGAACAATGAACCGATGGAAACTGTTTTGAAACTAAACATGGCTTACACTTCTAGAGGTTATGGGCCCAGCGTGCGTCTTTATTTCGATGGATACGAATCAAAATTCGAATTGTGGCAAGTTAAATTTCTAGGATATCTACGAATCCAAAAGCTACACAAAGTACTTCAAACACAACCTGAAAACAGAAACTACCCCGACTTCATTGAAAAGAAGGCGACTGTCTTTGCGGAATTAATACAGTGTTTAGATGACTGGTCTATCACTAGTAATGAGAGAAACCCTGGACGATGGCTGCAAAGCATTGAACATATTGCGAGAGCATTATTTATTGAAAGGAAAACCCAAAATTATTTCTTTATACACTGAACTGACCTCTCTAAAACGAATGGAAGCCGAAACTATTACTGATTATAAGAGCTGAAACGACTGCAAATTCTTTAAAAATGTCTAGTGAAGTTATAAGTGACAGTCTGTTAATTTCCGTGGTCCTTAAGGGATTACCGAGTGATTTCAAGTCATTTACCACCGTGATAACACAGAAAGAAAAACCCATTCAAGGTAGCATTCAAGGTAGCACTCAGAAGTTACGAGGAAACTGAAAAAATGATCACAGAAAAAAAAACGAATCTACAAATATCATGAAATTTAAAAATACACACATAAAACACCAAAATTAAATTATACCCATGCCAGGAATAAAAACCGCAACTTTTCCAAAAACAATTTTTCTCCTAAGAAAAGTACAAAAAAATTATTTGTTATAATTGTGGACGACCTAATCACAAGAGTTTCAAATGTAGATACAGGACTCAAAATGGCGACTCCATTAAAAATGTGGAGAGCTCTGTTAGCGAGCATACATTTTTATTTTCGTGTACGTTTAATGCTTCAACAAACAATGATACTTTTCTCGTTGATTCTGGGGCCACGGCACATGTGATTACAAAGGAATCTGATTTTATCAATTTTGATCCCAACTTTAAGCCACAAAATCATTTTGTAGAACTAGCTGGCGGGAGTCGAGTAAATGTATCGTTTTGAAAAGATGCGATGCTAAAATCTCACTAAGGAACCGTAAAGGTGAACTATGTTTCTGTATTTTAGAAAACACTCTTCTAATCCCAAAATTTAAACAAAATATATTTTCTGTACAAGCTGCCACTAAACAAGGTGCAAATATAAACTTTAGCCCCAATAAATCCAAACTGGTATACCCGAATGGAACTGTATTCGACATTAAAGAAAATGGACGACTATATTATTTAAATAGCGTAGTCCCATCAAAAACCGTCTGCCATGATCTACAGATATGGCATAAAATTCTTGGACATTGCAATATTCCTGATATCAAAAAGTTGCCAAATGTAGTTGATGGAATGAAAATACAAATATCAAAAACTTCAACTGCGACGTCTGTACGCAAGGGAAAATGACAAACTATCAAAGCAAAATACCAGACAAGAAGGCCAAAAAATCCTATCAATGATGCATTGTGACTTGAACGATCCCATGGAACCGCTGGCCAGAGAACATTGTAGATGTGTGTTGAATTTCGTAGATGCCATTCAGGTTTAATAATGGTTTACTTTTTAAAGAACAAATCTGATGCCCTGCTAGCAACTAAAAAATATTTAGCCGACATGGCTCCCTACGGTGAAGTAAAGTGTATTCGCTCTGACAACAGTACGGAATTCACCAATAAAGATTTTGAACTTTTACTAATTAACCATCATATCAAGCATGAAAAATCAGCTCCTAGATCGCCACACCAAAACGGGACTGCTGAAAGAGCGTGGCGGACACTTTTTGAAATGGCAAGATGCCTACTCATTGAATCAAAACTCCCCAAAATCCTCTGGACGTACGCACTTATGGCAGCAGCCTATACACGCAACAGGTGTTTTAACAAAACACTATCTAAAACTCCATATGAATCTTTCTGTGGTAAAAAAAAAAACACATTTAAGCAGAATGCATATATTTGGTTCAACTTGCTTCGCATATATAGATAAAAAGAGTAAATTGAATATTAGTCGACAGAGATATATTTCTTGGATACGATAAAAACAGTCCAGCCAATTTATTATTTTTTCCAGAGAAAAATAAAATAAAAAGAAGCCGATGTGTAAAATTCACAGACACGTTTAATTTTAAAGACGAAACCCCGTCATATAAATAAGATGAAATTATATTTCTTCAAATTATTAAAACAAAGAAGACAATAAAAATGACGGAGACAAGAGTATCAATGATGATGATGATGATCATGTCAAAAGATATCTAAAAAAAAAATAGAAGGCGACCCGATTTTTTTACAGTCGACAATATAAAAGATTATCAAATCGACTATTGCTATTCAATGGAAAATGCGCCAAAAAGCTTTAACGAAGCAATTAATTCAGAACATTGTAATGAATGGAAAATTGCCATGAAAAAAAGAAATAGATGCCTTAACCGAAAACGATACCTATACGCTAGTGCCTCTCCCAAAAGATAAACATGTTATTTCTACAAGATGGGTCTTTACAAAAAAGACTACCGCATCAAGCGTAGAACAGTACAAAGCTATGTTTGTTGCTAAAGGGTACTCTCAGATTTACGGTATAGAATATTTTTCTACGTTTTCACCGACCACAAACCTAACGACAATCAGAATTTTACTGCAAATTGCATCACAATATGACCTAAACATCCATCAAATGGACGTAAAAAATGCTTATTTGAATGCCCCAATAGACTGTGAAATTTATATTAACCCCCCCCCCGAAAGATTTATAATGAACAATAAAAATAGCGTGTGGCGACTTAACAAGTCATTATATGGTCTAAAGCAGAGTGCTCAGTGTTGGAATACAGTATTTCATGATTATATTATTAAACAACAATTTAGACAATGCGCTGTAGACCCCTGTTTATATACCCAACACAAAGACGATAAACTACTGATTTTGGTTTTGTGGGTCGATGATATTTAAATCGCATCAAATTGTGACATAATGTTAACCGATGTTAAGAACAAATTAAGTAAAAGATTCAAAATGACTGATCTTGGCAAAATATCCTGGTTTCTGGGGATAGAATTTACTCAAAGCAAAGGACTTGTTACGATGACTCAATCAAGATACATTGACAAAATACTATTAAAATTTGGAATGGGAGAGTGCAAGAAACAGTCTACACCGGCCGAAAATGATATTAATAAAAATATACACACAGAATTTATATATATATATATATATATATATATATATATATATATATATATATATATATATATATATATATAGTCCTGAACAAGACGTTAAACTGTATACTAATGCGTAACTAACACTTTTACTGAAATAAATAAAAAAGAAAAAAAAGTAACTTTTTTAAAATCTCTTCTTTGTAATTTTCCTTTTCGACAAATACCTTTTGCATGTTTATTTTAAGGCGCGCATAAATTACAATTGACTTTTTTTTTTAACATTAGTTATCTTATTTTTCAAAAATGTCCTGTATTTTTTGCATTGTTTTAATAACAAAAAAAACTCTCTTTAAACGGGTACATATTGCATGTATGTTTATTTTTATGTACATATGTATGCGTTTTTTTTTCTTCTTCTCTATTTTACAAAACTGCCTAATCAAATTTAAGAAATGGCTTCTTTTCACATACCCACCTATTTCTTTTTCAGGTAAAAATGCCTTCCGTTTCTTTTATTTCTCTTCTCTGTACACATATATATCTGTTTTGACATTTGAACACAAATATAAATGGCGTCTTTTTACATGCTAAAATTTTAAGATCCAAATTATTTCTAATTTTTGTTATGTATAATTGAATATAAAAATATATATTTATTTTTGAGCAGAACGAACACAAGGGACTTCCCCATTATAAAAAATAGGGGAGATGTTACAATATTTTGGAGTTATAATGGAGTCGGACGATTCTATTTATAAACGATGCTGCTAGGAACTGACGAATCGAATTAATTCACGTTCTGCTACCAACCAATCAGAAACCAGAATTGCTCCATAAATATTAAACCTTTTCTGTAGCAATTTCGCATGTTTCTTTTGTTTTGTATTTTTCGTCTCGACACGATAAGAATCTTTTGCTCTGTGGAACTGTCTACTGCAAACCAGTAATCTATCATGACTTGTGTGGAACAACGAACCATCAGAAACTGTTCTGAAACTAAACATGGCTTACACTACTAGAATTTCTATTTCAGGTCCTATGGCGATGGAGGAGTGGCAACGTGAACAGACTTAACCAGTTAGAGGTACACAGTCACGCCTCTGCACGGAGGCGACAAGAACCCTATCTTAACATAGTTCTTATGCATCAAAGGCTAACTCCGGTGAGGGTTCCTGTGACTGAGCAGCCCCATTCAGGGAGAGGACTGCTCACCCAATGTCTTCAGAATGTGCTAGAAAAGATGCATAAAAAATTGTCTGTCATACTATGACTGGTTAGTTTCCTGCGGCTAACGGTTGATCCACAGGCGAATTCAGAAGGAATCTGTAGTTTTGGAAGGTTGGAGAAGAGAGTGTGGTCTGATCGTGGCATCACAGACAAGACTAAGATCTGCGTCTACAAGACTTGTGTGCTAACCACACTGTTGTATTCATCGGAGGCATGGACATAGCATCAAAGGCACATTAACTGGCTTGAATGATTTCACCAAAAATGCTTGAGACGTATCTTAAACATCAAGTGGCAATACCCGATACTGAAGTCCTTGTGAGAGCATGCGCTCTAGTGTTGAGACCCGTGTAATCAGATTTCACATGCGTTGGGTGGGTAACTTGGTTCGACTGAAAGATTGTAGGCTGCCAAAACAATTTTTTACGGGGAGCTGGAAAATGGAAAGCGCCCTCAACACAAGCCTAGGAAGAGGTTCAGGGACTCTACAAAGAATAATTTGAAAGTCTTACAAATCGACATCGACATATGGGAAGAACTTACTCTGCAAAGGGTGAAGTGGCGAAAGCTTCTATGTGAAAGTTAGTTGTGATGCTCTAGAAAGCAGGCCCACAGCAATCTGAAACGAGAGCTTTGCAAAGGTTTAATTGACGGTCTTAACCATAACACACAGCGCTAGAAATGCGGCACTTGTGAACAAGTACTTTTGTCAAAAGCTGGCTACGTCAACCACCTTAAGTCGCACAAAACTCCTGTTTACGCAAACTTTACACCTATTAGTCCGAACAAAACGAACTGTTTAACATGTAGCAAAGTTTGCAAGTCTACTGCTGGTCTGAGAGGACATGTGATTGTTCGTAGAAATACCCTTCAACGGAGGAAGTCAACTCGATGGAAATTGCTCAATTTGTATGTCACATCAGCTTCAAGATATGCAAATCTGCGGCGGGAGTGCAGAGTCTAGACGACTAGATTGGGAGAACCCAATGGGACAGCGATGATCTGGAAAGATACAGCAATCATATATATATATGTGTGTGTGTGTGTGTGTGTGTGTATACATGATATACATACATATATACATACATATATATATACATATATTTACATACATATATATACATATATATACATACATATATATACATAATAATGGTTGCAACGTCTTGTCAGACGAGTGCCACTCCCTCGGACACTTCAAATCCATGAGCCCAACAATTACTTTTTTTAGTGATACCAGTGAATTAACACACTCAAGCAGGCATGACACTGAAGACGGTCGTTGAGATAAATTATTACATGCTTCCAGCATTTCAAGCCTCCATCGCCATGGAACCATTTTTATAAACAAATGCCTGAGGGAGTATCTATACACAGATGATGTTACAGTGTCTTAGCTTTATACGACAATTAAGTCTTTCTCTCTCTCTCTCTCTCTCTCTCTCTCTCTCTCTCTCTCTCTCTCTCTCTCTCTCTCTCTCTCTCTCTCTCGGTCCAAAATGTTGAGGTCCAGCAACAAGCAAGACCAAGATAGCCAGCAACAAGTTAAACTGCAGACCAGCTTAATGCTGGTACTGGTCTCCCGCTTTATGGTTTTTTACATCAGAGATTTGCTTCTCTTAGAAGGGTTGCCTTCACCACGGTTTACGGGAGCCCTCTCCACCCCAACACACGCATACGTACACACAAATACCCACGGTGCTAGTTGGCTGTTGACCCCAAAATTGGGTTAATTCGCCCTTTGGAAGGTCTTGTTTAAATCCTTCAGGGACACTACCAACCCTCCTCACCAAAAGAGTCTGGTGGGGGAACAAGTTTAGTCGCCGGTGACCCGACCATGAAGCGGGTAGTACTGGGTTACATTGTACCAGTAAAATGTGGAATAACCTAACATATATATATATATATATATATATATATATATATATATATACAGACATATATATACATATACATACATGCATACATATATACATGCATATATATACATGTATATCCATATATATATAAACATATATAAATACATACATATATATACATATATACATACATATATATACATATATATATACATACATATACATACATATATATACATATATATACATATACATACATATATATATATACAAATATATACATATATATACAGATATATACATAGATATATACATATATATACATAAATATATATATATACATACATATATATACATACATATATATATACACATGTATACATATATATACATATATATATACATATATAAATATACGTGTATACATATATATATACATATTATTACGAATTTATATTGTTTATTAACAATTGAAAACAAGAAATTAAACAATACGCACGAGTTCGGAATAAAAAATAATAAAAATACATTCATGTTCGTTTTGCCTTGGCAATAAAATATGAAAATGACTAATAGATATACATACATATATATATGATGATGATTGCAACGTCTTGTCAGACGAGGGCCACTCCCTCAGACATTTAAAATCCAGGAGCCCAAATGTCTGAGGGAGTATCTATACAAATATGATGTTACAGAGTTTTAGCTTTGTACGACAGCTAAGTCTCTCTCTCGGATCAAAATGTTGAGATCCAGCAACAAGCAAGAGCAAGATAGCCAGCAACAAATTAAACTGCAGACCAGCTTAATGCGGGTACTGGTCTTTCGCTTTATGGTTTTTTAAATCAGAGATTTTTTCTCCTAGAAAGGTTGCCTTCACCACGGCTTACGGGAGCCCTCTCTACCCCAAGACACATATACACACACACACACACACACACACACACACACACACACACACACACACACACAAATATACACAGTGCTAGTTGGCCGATGACCCAGAAAAAGAGTTCATTCGGCCTTTGGAAGGTCTTGTTTTTAATCCTTTAGGGAGACTAGCCGCCCTCCTCACCAAACAAGTCTGGTGGGGGAACTAGTTTAGTCGCCGGTGACCCGACCATGAGGCAGGTAGTACTGGGTTACATGGTACCAGTAGCATATGACATGACCTGGCATATACATATATATATACATATATATATATACATACATAGATATACATACAGATATATATATATATATGCATATATATACATATATATATATACATGTATATATACATATACATACATATATATACATATCTATACATATGAATACATAATATATATAAACACATATATATACATATAGATACATATATATACATGCATATATATACATATATATACATATATATATATACATATATATACATACCTAAATATGTATGCAAATATATATACGTAAATATACATATATATACACTAATATATACATATATATGTACATAAATATACACATTCATATATACATGCATATATATATATACATATATATACATATATATGTACATAAATATACACATTCATATATACATGCATATATATATGCATATATATACATATATATACATATACATATACACATACATATATATACATATATGCATATGTACATGATGATTGCAACCTCTTGTCAGATGAGTGCCACTCCCTCAGGTACTGAAAGTCCATGAGCCCGAAGATAACCTTAAATTTAGTCCTGCCGAAAAAAAAAAATCACACGCACAAGCAGACATGACACTTAAGACGATCACTGGTATATATATACATATACATATATATATATGATTGTTGAGCTGGATTAAATCCGACGATATGAAATAAAATGGAGGTGGAAGGACCTGGATACTCAACGTTTCGCCCGATTTATGCGGGCTTCTTCAATGACCATCCCTCTTGAAGAAGCCCGCATAAATCGGGCGAAACGTTGAGTATCCAGGTCCTTCCACCTCCATTTTATTTCATATATATATATATACATATAAATATACATGCACGCATGCATACACATATGCACATACACACATACAAATAACCCACATATATGCATACATACATACACATTACATATATGCATACATAGACATACTTATACATAAACATACACAAGACAGTCATTGGCATGCATACACACACATATATATATATATATTTAAACACAAATATACATATATACAGATACACACATATCTGTAAACCTACACATATATGTACATACACCATGAATACACATACATACGTATACAGACACATATGCATGCATACAGATATACATACATACACATATATATGCAGACCAGCTTAATGCGGGTACTAGTCTCCCGCTTTATGTTTTTTAACTCAGAGATTTACTTCTCCTAGAGGGGTTGCCTTCACCACAGCTTACGGGAGCCCCCTCCACCCCGCATACACATGGAAATAAACACATGCGTACATAGACGTAAGCCAACATACCTGTGCATGCGCACAGACATACAAACGTAATCACGTAGAGGCACACATATAGGACTATACACACACATACGTACACGCACACACACACACACACACACATACACACACACACACACACACACACACACACACACACATGCAAAATACACACGAATAAATAGTCCAAAAGTCATAAATAGTAAGTAAGTGATCGGCGATTGAACCATTTTTGTCCCTTTTCCTCCCGGCTTGGACTTTTTTTTTTAAAATAAAGTTTGTTTCAAACTCATTTTTTTTGCAACACATGAAGATAAAATTAACAGACTCGCATATAATTTTTCAAACAAAACAACGTACGAATTGACAAGACAGTCCAACTGAAAGACGCTTGCACTTTTTTTTTTTAAATGTACATACATATATATATACACACACACACACATATATAAATATATATATAAATACATATATGTACATATATATAAACATATATATACATATATATACATATATATGTATATACTCATATATATACATATATATATATGTGTGTGTGTGTGTGTGTGTATATATA